>NW_018363739.1:0-1481 GCF_002078875.1 Numida meleagris | reverse complement strand
TCCTCCACACAGCTCTAGTCTTCTCCGGCCTCTCCTGGAGCTTTCCCTTGCACTCCTCCCCCTCTCCCTTACCCCTTCCTCTCTCCCCCTGGCTCGTGCCTGAGAAAGGGCTCCCCTCCCAGGACGGCACTTGCCCCACTGCCCTCACCTGCAGGTAGACGCATCCTTTGCCAGACACCTCTGTGCTGTACTCCCCTGGCACCTGGGGCAGGGGCACGCGCTGGAGCAGCAGCCGGTTTGAGGAATCCACGTGGAAGTCTTGCTGGAAGTCCCCTCCAGATCGCAGGGTCACTTTGGAAGCTGCTCCGCTCTTGGCATAGGTGGCGACTCCGTACAGGGAGAGGGCTTGCAGAGCCACAATGGTGTCCTGCAAGAGGCAGGTCCCGACACCCACGGCCGGGTTAGCCCTGTTAAGCCGCTCCACATCCTGTTCTCCCACCGCCCGCCCTTTGCTGTCAGCAGGCACCCTCTCCTCCTTTCTTCACTTTCTCTAGTCTTGGGTGAGAAGCTGAGATGGAAAGATCAGCTTTTGCAGGCTTCCATTTTCTTACTGCGTCCTCTGCACAGCGGTCACACATTCCTGAACTTCCTGTTGTGAAGCTCTGTGCAGCCTTCACCTGTTCTCCCCGGGGAAAAGCAGCAACTGCATACACACGCACAAACTGTGGTGGGAGCTCCAAACTGCAGTGTCACTGGTGTCACTAGCATTCTGACCCACTGGGTCAAACAAGCGAGGTCATTAATCAACGTATCAGTCATTCCTGGTGGTGCTACCTGACATACTGGCCTCTGGCCTCTTGGGAACTTGGTAGCTGCGGCAGATGCTGCAGGACTATCCTGCAGGGGTACAGTCCCCACTTGGCTTAACCTTACTGTGCTCCCACCTTGGTCTCTGACGCCCTCCTGATGCCAACAGGGGAGGTCACAGGAGGGAAACTGCTCACCTGGGTGGAGGAGAAGCCTCCATTGGGATTCTGCTGACCACTGATCCATTTTGCAATAAGAGAGGCAAATGACAGCTCCTCCTGCGAAGGTGCTGGCTGCGTGGTGAGGTGAGCAAGGAGGACGTAGGCTGTCATCTCCACTTCAGCAGAGGGAGCTCTATAGTGGTAGTATGGGAGATCAGCCGCTGGCTCTTTCCCAGGCCGCTGCCAGTGAACAGACCCATCTTCACAGGAGGCAGGGTGCATGCAGAGAAGATGGCAAGGAATTACTATCAGTTTCTTGCAAAGGAGTTACTGACCTGCTGCCAGTGGGGAGGACAGAGCTCCCAGCATGTAGCTGTCCTATAGGATGAAACAGGAGGGGTTAGATAGCCCCGCACCCAATGCATGTTTACAACTAGTCTGCGAGTGCCAAGGCCCGGTTCTTGGGCCTGGACGCCGCTTTCACTTAAACTCCAGATTGACAGACGCATTTACAGGTTTGGACACCTAAAGGAGACAGACACCTAAGAAGAGCACCAGGCTGGCACACCGCCC
>NW_018363738.1:0-1419 GCF_002078875.1 Numida meleagris | reverse complement strand
GAGCCGTGGTGGTGGTGGCAGCCGGGCCCCGTCCCCACGTGGGGTTGACCTTGGCACGGTCCCCCCCCGGAGGACTGAAGGGCCCTGTGTGCAGCGTGTTTGCACTTCGGGAGAGCTCACGGAGGTAATCCAGGGAGGAGGGGGGGGAAAGACAGAGAAGAAAACGCAGCTGTTGGAGCGGCGCAGACAGGGAGGGAGGCACACACACACACACTTATCCCAGGCAGGGTGATAGCTGCCATCAGCAGCACTGGATGGTCAGCTGATGAAAAGCCGACCCAGGAACACGCTGCAGGCAGATGGGTTGGATGGTGCCCCCCCCGCACAGCGCTGGAGATGCCTTGTGCAGCTGTCCGTCCGTCCATCCCTCCCTGTCCACCCATCCATCCCGCCCCTGCAGCCGCAAACCTCCAAGCAAGAGGTTGGGTTGGCCATCACCAAAGCGTCCCCAGCTCCGAGGTCACTGCCACAACCACAGCATTGGAGGAAGCAGGGGACCACACCACTGTGGGACACAGCCTCAACGAAGGGAACTGGGCACATATGGGCTCCATGAATGCTGCTAACGATGCACTAAGTCGGCCCCAGTGCCCTCCCAGTGCTGACAGACCAGCTGTCCCCTCGTGTCCCCTGCTGGGGATTGTCCTTCTCCTCCCACCCTGACCGCAGCGTCTGACGTCCCCAAGGGTCACAACTGCGCCCAAGAGATGAGGCAGCCCCTGCACGAAGCCCACCCTGAGCCCCACTGCTGGGAGCATCCCCCTGTCCCCAGCTGTCACCCCCCCCAGCCAACCCCATCGGAAGCAGCAGGAAGCAGCAGTGCGGAGCCAGACGGTGATTTCCTGAAGCTGCCCACGGGGCCAGGAGGAGCACCGGCCACCGGGCTGACCCCACAGAGCCCCCGCAGTGTGCGCTGCCAAATCTGGAGGGTTTCACCCCAAAGCAGGCTCCCAGCACATCATGGGGCCGAGTCGGGCTGCACAGCACGGGGCACACATCCAAGGGGCTGCCCCGTGTCCGGGAGCAGCATCCCGGATCCCCATCGCAGCAGAAACACCCCAAAGCAGCTCCTACACCTGCAGTGCAGCAACGCGGGCACCCCCAGCCCCATTTCACCCGTGCCACTGGATATCCCCCCCGAGGGCACAGAGGTCACCATGTGACACAAGCCAGTCGGGGGGGGGTCCCAGCACGCCGGGTGGAGGCACCCCCTGAGCAGGTCCGAGGGCACAGCTGCTGCTCTGAGCACAAACAGATGACTTCAGCCTCCTGAGAGCGACTAAAGCCCGGCAGCGCTCGCACTCACGCGAAACCGGGGGAAAATAAAAACAAAATACGGCAGCGCCAGGCTCGTACGTGTGCTGAGCTGCAAAGTGCACGCAGGCAGCAGCCCCCGATGCAGCCCGAGACCCCACAGAG
>NW_018363737.1:0-1485 GCF_002078875.1 Numida meleagris | reverse complement strand
CTGCCTTGAGATGAGGCCGAATGTCAGTCCCTGTAGATACACAAGTATATCCCCGACTCCCGTATTTCCCCCCTTTTCCTTTTAAGAATACCTCAGTGATATACATAATGCAAAACTCGCTTGAACTGTGCAAACAAAGCAGGGTTGTTAACTTCCTTAAGAAAAGATTCCTCAATCTGCTGAATGACACCTGTAACATACAAAGAGTTAGTTAACTGATGTTCTGGGGGGGGTGGGGGAAGAGGGGATATTTGTCCAGTATAGTCAGCCATAGCAGTTGGAGAAACGAATGCACAGGAATCCAGGCCAAATCTTTTTAGTAGCGATATGTCGTCAGGAGGGAGAAATCCAGTTCGTTCTGCGGATCTACTGGGCTAGGATCAAAAAGATTCTCTAGTTGCAGTCCATCCTTGTCTTTAACAAAAGTACACGCGGGCAGCAGAAGCGGAACGGCACGGCGAGCAGAGGTGGGGGCGCGGGCAGCAGCGGCGCAGCGAGCGTCGGGGGGGTTACAGACGGCGGTCACGAGGCAGGGAAAATCTGGAGTGAACTGCGACCGCGGGTGCTGCGGGCGCCTCGCAGCAGTGGCGGCGGTGTTCTCCGAGGGCTGCACTCTTTCTTCTCCCCGACTGGGGGAGGGGTTGAAGTCCCGGATCGGGTCCGGCAGAAGCTGCTTTCCTCATCGAGGGGCAGCAGCAAGTAGTCGGAAGGATTCATCCTTCCCTGTCGAACTTGTTTGAGCGCTGCCGAGATTCAGCGTCAAACAGGCAAAAGCATTCCAGAGTCTTATGCAAACTTTGTCCCAAAACTGCCCCAGCAAAAGAAAAACCCAGACTTCAAAAACTCAGGGGCGTTTTTGCTTATCCCTTTAAGCCACGTCTTTCATGCAGCCTGAGCCTTAGCCCAGCTCAGCAACTGCTCCACTTTGTGGCGCTTAATACAGTTAATAATTTCTCGCCACGGTTTCATTAATTTCTTTGCCTCTTTACAATCATCAATCACATGATCCCATACCCATAGCATATCACCCATCTTTCGCCACTCCTCGACATTAAACAATGTCCCGGTGTGCAAAAACGCACCCACTGAATCCCGCTTTTCTAAGAAGCATAATGAAAGCTGCTTTTCTAAAAAGCGCAATAAAAGTTGTTGGGCTACCTCCTGCTCCATCCTCGCGACGTAATCCACTTCTACTAAATCAAGTTGTCGGCGAAGAGGAGGGCTCCACGCTGGCCAGCTTCTTTAGCCCCCGGACCCGCACCCCCGGTCCTCCCGGTTAAACCAAAAACCCCTTCAGCTGCCAACAATGCAACGGAAGTTACTGCGGTCCTCAAACCACGCAACCCAGGTAGGGTCCCTACTCGTTGGGGGTCCCTGTTCGGGCGCCAAATGTTGGGAAACGCCCCAAGT
This sequence comes from Numida meleagris, assembly GCF_002078875.1. Lineage (NCBI taxonomy): Eukaryota > Metazoa > Chordata > Aves > Galliformes > Numididae > Numida > Numida meleagris. Next base: position 75 of record NW_018363737.1, on the reverse strand, counting down.
TTTCCCAAAGGGTTGCCCTCCTTGCGTGGGGAAGCACGACCACTCAATGTGAGTGCACACAGCTTCAACTTTATT
>NW_018363736.1:0-1486 GCF_002078875.1 Numida meleagris | reverse complement strand
TACCCCTTGTTGCTTCCGTGGGTTCTTGGGTCTTCTCTCCGGGATGTGACCACCACCACTGCTTTGAAAACAGATTCCACTGAGCTTGGGTGGTAGTCTTCTCCAGGTTGTCACGATGAGGCTCCAGAGCTGTTAGGACATGGTTCGTTGAACCAAGAACTTGTTATTTCTTGAGAGGCCCATTCTTTCCAGCAAAGCCAAATCCACTGGCACCAGCACCCTGAGCATGCTCATGCCACTGAGATGGATGCGAGCACAAAGGGAATGTATGAACTTGAGGTATCATTACATTCCTGAAACTCTTAGATAGCTGAAAGATAGACTAGTGGCAATCCCAAGAAAGAACACGGTCGCTTGGGAGGAGGCATCACAAAACACTCTGAGTCTTTCCTAGCCATTTAGTGAGGTTAATGAGTTCCTTACAGACTGTGTCAGCAGGAGAAAAAGCAGACAACCTCAGATAACTTCCAGCATGTGGAACATCCAGCAGGACTTGAAAGAAAAATGACACAGAAAGAAAAAAGTAACCGCAACAGCTGAGAAGAGTACCCAGAAACAAGCACACCCATTAGTTTTGCATTCACTTCTACTGATAGCCCTCTGAAGCCAACACTGCCAAAGACCTGGGCTCAGAACTACGGCCATTCTGCACAAAAACACATGCACTCCCGTTGGTCAGCTGCTGACAGCCAGCTCCACACCAGAAACACCTTTGAGTTAGGCATCAGCAAATTTGGGAGATGCAACTTGACCTCTATCACATTTCCACTGCACAACACTTTCTCAGAACATGGCATTTCAAACACTACCGAACCATTGATTGTGAGAGGCATTTAAGGGTGGATTTGGATTTCCACTTAGAGAACATACTGGACTTTACTCCCTTTCCTTCCACTGTGCCATACAAGAGAAATATATCACAGTGTCACACAAGGGAGTCCTGGAAACGAGATACAAATTCTAGCAGCACTGAAAGAAGGCCCTTCTAGGGATCAGGGCTTCACAAGATCTAAATGTACTTTTTCTTTCGTATGGGAGAGTTATCTGAAGCAAGAGCTGACCAAAACAGCAGCTACTCCTTTACCAAATGCTCCTATGGTGAAGGAAGGGAAGATTGCACAAAAAATGGAATCACGAGCAAGCAAACTGAAAACCACAAGAGCAATGTATCCAAAGAGAGAGGAAGTTCCTTACTAGTACTTGGAGCATACTCGTCCTTGGCTACGCTTATTTCCCATCCTGGAAACACCGTTGGGTAAATCACCTCCTCTGAAGAGTCTTCATCATCTGAACCATTGCCGCTTGAGGTCACATCTGCTGTGGTGATGTTAAATGTGCCATGAAGACTGAACCTGCATGGTCTCCTGCTGACAGCACTTAATTTTTGCTGTCTCCCCAGCATGCAGCCCACAGTCACAGAGGAGACTGAACTACACCATGCTTGCCTCGGTCCATATCTCCTACTGGTCCTTCCTCCCACAAGACA
>NW_018363735.1:0-1427 GCF_002078875.1 Numida meleagris | reverse complement strand
CACACCGCCCCACTAGAACCCCACAGGACCCCACTAGAATCCAGCAGAACCCACACAACCCCACAGAACCCCCATGGCCCCATCAGAACCCCATTAGAACCCACCACAACCCCACAGAACCCAACCAGAATCCAGCAGAACCCCATTAGAACTAGCACAACCCAACCAGAACCCCGTTAGAACCCACCACAACCCCACAGAACCCCATCACAACCCACCACAACCCCACAGAACCCAACCAGAACCCACACGGTCCCATCATAACCCCATTAGAACCCACAGAACCCAACCAGAACCCCATTAGAACTCACACAGCCCAACCAGAACCCCGTTAGAACCCACCACAACCCCACAGAACCCCGTTAGAACCCACCACAACCCCACAGAACCCAACCAGAACCCACATGGTCCCATCATAACCCCATTAGAACCCACAGAACCCAACCAGAACCCATCAAAACCCCATCAGAACCCACACAACCCAACCAGAACCCATCAGAATCCCATTAGAACCCACCACAACCCAACCAGAACCCCATTAGAACCCACCAGAACCCACACATCCCCATCACAACCCCATCAGAACCCACCACAACCCCATCAGAACCCGGCAAGAACCCACCAGAACCGAAACGGCCCCGTAAGAACCCCATGAGAACCCACACGGCCCCATCAGAACCCACATGGCCCCACCAGAACCCCATTAGAACCTACCACAACCCCATCAGAACCCCCCAGAACCCACATAAACCAACCAGAACCCCATTAGAACCCAACTGAACCCATCAGACCCCACCAGAACCCACACTGCCCCATCAGAACCCCGTCAGAACCCACCATAACCCCATTAGAACTCCCCAGAACCCACATAACCCAACCAGAACCCCATTAGAACCCAACTGAACCCAACCAGAACCCATCAGAACCCACCACAACCCCATCAGAACCCAACCAGAACCCATCAGAACCCCATTAGAACCCACCAGAACCCACACGGCCCCACCAGAACCCCACAGGACCCCACTAGAATCCAGCAGAACCCATCAGAACCTCCCAGACCCTGCCAGAACCCACACGGCCCCATCAGAACCCACGCAACCCAACCAGAACCCATCAGAACCCACAGGACCCCATTAGAACCCACCAGAACCCACGCAACCCAACCAGAACCCACCAGAACCCTATCAGAAGCCCACAAACCCCACTGGAACCCACACAACCCCACCAGAACCCCTCAGGCCCCACCAGAACCCCACTGGAACCCATGCGACCCAACCAGAACCCACACTGCCCCATCAGAACCGACACAGCCCCATTAGAACACACAAAACCTCCCCGAACCCCTCAGAACCGCCCCCCAAACCCACATAACACCCCCAGAACCCATCAGAACCCACAGAACCCCCCTCCAAACCCACATAACACCC
>NW_018363734.1:0-1489 GCF_002078875.1 Numida meleagris | reverse complement strand
TGGCCAAGCTGCTTGCGATACCCTTCTTTATACTTGTACTGCAGGGTTAAAGAAGGTCAGTAAATTTCACATTGGACTTTCTTCCCCTTTTGACTCTATTCTCTAACAAGTCCTGCAGAAAGCACTTTGCTAATCAAGCCTGGCAATATCACCATGCAGCTAGGCTTCTAAGTGCTACATCTCCCCACAACGGGCTACGCATCCATCGCACCCCACGCCTGCATTGGACTGCTGGGAGAACATGGAGGTCCACACAGCAACTCTAGTCAAGCTGGCTCCGGAGCCAGGAACACTGTCCTTGTGAAAAACAGGAAAGAACCCTCCAGAATGCTCCAGCAGGCAACCTGGGCTACATCCTGCTCTGCAATGTCTGTATTCCCTCACACAGCCCACAGCGCTACCAACAGTCTGTCTAGCACACGGCAGTGAAGCCCTATCCTCTTGACCTAGCCTGAGAACTCAGCTGAAACTACCCAACTACTTAAACTTGGGCAATGACAATGGACACCACTACACTTTTCCCTCCTCTTCTTTCTGAAACGTACAGTAAGCCTGAAAAATGACTGCATTCATCTCCCGTGAATAACGGAGCAACCCAGAATTATAAAATGCTGCATGAAAGAGAAAATTCAGAACCTACATGGCAGCAGCATGAAATGATATTCGGAATCACCAGCTGTGACAAACTAATGCCAGCCCAAACGTGGCTGGACCTGAAACAGCCCAAGCAAAGACAGAAAAATGCTTCTGTCGTATCACAGAACCTCCTCTGGGTTTTCTTTTCCAAAGCTCAGCTGTGCAGCTGCAGACATCAGCGGAGGGCAGAATTGCACTACTGACACCATCTCAACTCTCCTGCACGAGCAGAAGGAGCAACAAGCCACAAAAGGACGTTGCTTTTCATTAGGAGCTTCATCAAGCTCCAGCTGTCAAGTTCTCTATACAGCATACAGCGTCCTGCATTACACTGCACACACACAACAGGCATGAATAGGAAGAGTATCCTGAACCAACATCCTTACAGGCCAACTGAGCAGTAGACAGAGGTCAGAGCTCTAGTGACTCCACTCATCCGCATTTTCAATCACAACTCCTCATACGCGAGCACTGAAAAACTGCCCAAGATGGTGTGCCACCAAGGCTCCTGGGTACTTACATCACTGGCAATATCCCTGGAAGCTTTAGCAGACTTGATGGGAATGGCATCTGCACGTAGGTCATAGCCCTTCTTCTTATCTTCTTCCATTGCCAGCCTGTACATTTTCTGGAAGACAAGCAAGCATTCCCCACGTGAAACAAACAGCACTTCTTCCTCGAGTGCCTCTGTCCAGAACTGGACACCAAACCCCACAGGAACCACCTACCTCACTGTAGTTCACTTTGTTCTGCTGGGCCAGCAAAATACCAGGGGTATCTGGCATAATATGAACGCTGGTTTTGTCTTTCTCCCAGGCTGCTACGTATGAGCGCTGAAAAGATGAGCACAACA
>NW_018363733.1:0-1444 GCF_002078875.1 Numida meleagris | reverse complement strand
GGCGCAGGTGCTGCGCTCGGGCGGCAGGCGCAGGGCGCGGGAGGAGCCCTCGGTGCAGGGCAGGCACAGCGGCCTGGGGGGCAGACCCACGGCGTGACCCACAGCGGGACCCACAGCGACCCATAGCGACCCATAGAGACCCATAGAGACCCGTAGTAACCCATAGGGACCCATAGGGACCCATTGCGACCCATAGGGACCCATAGAGACCCATAGAGACCCATAGGGACCCATTACGACCCATAGGGACCCATAGAGATCCATAGTGACCCATAGGGGCACATAGCGGCCCATAGAGACCCATAGAGACCCATAGAGACCCATAGAGACCCATAGGGACCCATAGGGACCCATAGCGACCCATAGAGACCCATAGAGACCCGTAGTGACCCATAGCGACCCATAGAGACCCACAGAGACCCATAGAGACCCATAGAGAACCATAGGGACCCATTGCGACCCATAGGGACCCATTGCGACCCATAGGGACCCATTGCAACCCATAGGGACCCATAGGGACCCATAGAGACCCATAGAGACCCACTGCGACCCATAGGGATCCATAGAGACCCACAGAGACCCATAGCAACCCATAGTGAACCATTGAGACCCATAGCGACCCATAGAAACCTACAGCGTGACCCATCAGCGTGACCCACAGCGACCCATAGAGACCCATAGCAAACTACAGAGACCCATAGAGACCCATAGGGACCCACAGAGACCCATAGAGACCGACGCATTGACCCACAGCGACCCATAGCAACCCTTAGAGACCCATAGTGACCCACAGAGACCCATAGCAACCCATAAAGACCCATAGTGACCCATAGAGACCCATAGCGATCCATAGAGACCCACACCGTGACCCATAGTGACCCACAGAGACCCACACATTGACCCATAGAGACCCATAGAGACCCACAGAGACCCATAGGTATGCACAGGGATGCATAGGGACCCATAGCAACCCATAGAGACCCATAGATTCCATAGAGCCCCATAGAGCCCCATAGAGAGACCCATGGAGACCCCACAGATCCCATAGAGACCCATAGGGACCCATAGATCCCATAGACACCCATAGAGACCCATAGAGACCCACACATTGACCCACAGCGACCCACAGAGACCCACAGAGACCCACAGAGACCCACACATTGACCCATAGAGACCCATAGGGACCCATAGTGATCCATGGAGACCCATAGCAACCCATAGCGACCCACAGAGACCCACACCATGACCCATAGAGACCCACATATTGACCCACAGTGACACATAGAGACCCATAGAGACCCACAGAGACCCACACCGTGACCCATAGCGACCAATAGAGACCCCCACATTGACCCATAGTGACCCATAGCAACCCATAGAGACCCATAGAGACCCATAGAGACCCATAGAGACCCACACAGTGATCCATAGCGACCCATAGAGA
>NW_018363732.1:0-1434 GCF_002078875.1 Numida meleagris | reverse complement strand
CCCAAAACCCAGAGACCTGGAATCCCAAAACTCAGACATGGGGGATCCCAAAACTCAGAGACGTGAGACCCCAAAACTCTGACATGGAGGGACCCCAAAACCCAGAGACCTGGGACCCCAAAACTCAGACATGGGGGACCCCAAATCCCAGAGACCTGGGACCCCAAAACCCAAAGACCCCCAAAATGTGGACATGGGGGACCCTGAAACCCGGAGACCAGAGACCCCAAAACTCAGACGTGGAGGGACCCCCAAACCCAGAGACCTGGGACCCCAAAACCCAGAGACCCCCAAAATGTGGACATGGGGGACCCCAGAACCCAGAGACCTGGGACCCCAAAACCCAAAGACATGGAGGGACCCCAAAACCCAGAGACCTGGGACCCCAAAACTCAGACATGGGGGACCCCAGAACCCAGAGACCTGGGACCCCAAAAGCCAGAGACCCCAAAACGTGGACATGGGGGATCCCAAAACCCAGAGACCTGGGACCCCAAAACCCAGAGACCCCAGAACCTGAGTCATAGGGACCCCACGACCTCTGACATGGGGGGGGGGACCCTAAAACCCCCTGACATGGGGGGGACCCCAAAACCCAGAGACCCCAGAACCTGACCCCCAGGAACCCCAGGAGCTCTGAGATTGGGGAGGGGACCCCAAAACCCCCCGAGGTGGGGTGGGGGGGGACCCCAAAACCCTGAGACCCCAGAACCTGAGCCCCAGGAACCCCAGGACCTATGAGATGGGGGGGGACCCCAAAACCCCCCGAGGTGGGGTGGGGTGGACCCCAAAACCCTGAGACCCCAGAACCTGACCCCCAGGAACCCCAGGACCTCTGAGATGGGGACGGGACCCCAAAACCTGAGCCATAGGGCCCCTAGGACCTCTGAGATGGGGGAGGGGACCCCAAAACCCCCCGAGGTGGGGTGGGGGGGGACCCCAAAACCCTGAGACCCCAGAACCTGACCCCCAGGAACCCCAGGACCTCTGAGATGGGGGGGGACCCCAAAACCCAGAGACTCCAGAACCTGACCCAGAGGGAACCCAGGACCTTTGAGATGGGGGAGGGGACCCCAAAACCCCCCGAGGTGGGGTGGGGTGGACCCCAAAACCCAGAGACCTCAGAATCTGACCCCCAAGAACCCCAGGAGCTCTGAGATGGGGGGGAGGGGACCCCAAAACCTGAGCCATAGGGCCCCTAGGACCTCTGAGATGGGGGAGGGGACCCCAAAACCCCCCGAGGTGGGGTGGGGGGGGGGACCCCAAAAAGCGGAGCGCCCCGTACCGGTGACGGGGGTGCGGTAGAAGCAGAAGATGCGCGTGATGGCATCCAGGCTCTCCCACGACTCCGCGCGGTCCAGGAAACCCTTCAGCTTCGTCTCCAGGTTCCTGAGGGAACGAGAGGGGATGGGGACACGGGGACACGGGGACACG
>NW_018363731.1:0-1433 GCF_002078875.1 Numida meleagris | reverse complement strand
CCCCGGCAGTGGGGCCGTGTCCCGCACGCACCGTGCCGCTGTTGAGGTTCCTGTCCACGCGGCAGAAGGTGTGGGGCGTGCTCTCCCCCTTGCCGGGCATCACCAGGCAGATGTCGGTGACCCCCAGCGCGTTGTGGGCGCGCTCGGCCGCGCGGCGGAAGCTGAGGAAGCAGCGCTGCTGCCCGGGGCCGCCCGCGCTCAGGTTGGCGGAGCGGCTGTACGGCGTCGTGTCCACGATGCTGTAACCCGGCCTGGGCCGCTCCTTGCCCTCGCAGTGCACCCTGCGGGGACAGGGGACGTGGGGCGAGGAGCTGAGACCGGATGGGGGGCAGGGACGTGGGGCAGGGACGAGGAGCTGAGATGGGATGTGGGGCAGGGAGGTGGGGCAGGGATGAGGAGATGACACGGGATGTGGGGCAGGGACGAGGAGCTGAGATGGGATGTGGGGCAGGGATGTGGGGCAGGGATGAGGAGATGACACGGGATGTGGGGCAGGGAGGAGACTGGGATGGGGGGGATGTGGGATGTGGGGCGGAGATGGGGATGGGGAGGTGACACAGGGATGGGGAACAATGCAGGATGAAGACGCGATGTGGGGCAGGGATGTGGGGCAGGGATGAGGAGGTGACATGGGATGTGGGGCAGGGAGGAGATGGGGGGAACATGGGATGTGGGGCAGAGATGGGGACAGGGAGGTGACACGGGGATTGGGGGGATATGAGATGTGGGGCAGGGACGAGGAGCTGACACGAGATGTGGGGCAGGGATGAGGAGGTGACACAGGATGTGGGGCAGGGAGGTGATGGGGATGGGGGGGGACGTGGGATAGAGATGGGGACAGGGAGGTGACACAGGGATGGGGGGGGACATGGGATGTGGGGCAGGGACAGGGAGCTGACACAGGATGTGGGGCAGGGATGTGGGGCAGGGATGAGGAGCTGACATGGGATGTGGGGCAGGGAGGAGACAGGGATGGGGGGGATGTGGGATGTGGGGCAGGGACGAGGAGCTGACACGGGATGTGGGGCAGAGAGGAGATGGGGATGAGGGAGGACGTGGGATGTGGGGCAGAGATGGGGACAGGGAGGTGACGTGGGGATTGGGGAACAACGCGGGATGGGGAGGTGATGTGGGGCAGGGATGTGGGGCAGGGATGAGGGTGTGACATGGGATGTGGGGCAGGGAGGTGACATGGGGATGAGGAGCTGACACGGGATGTGGGGCAGGGACGAGGAGGTGACATGGGACATGGGGCAGGGAGGTGACAGGGATGGGGGGGGACGTGGGATGTGGGGCAGGGATGTGGGGCAGGGACAGGGAACTGACACGGGATGTGGGGCAGGGAGGTGACAGGGATGGGGGGCACATGGGATGTAGGGCAGGGAGGTGGGGCAGGGACGAGGAGCTGAGATGGGATGTGGGGCAGGGAGGAG
>NW_018363730.1:0-1431 GCF_002078875.1 Numida meleagris | reverse complement strand
TGGGGGGCGCTGTGGGGCACTATGGGCTCTATGGGTCTCTATGGGGTCTCTGTGGGGCGCTATGGGGTTTCTATGGGGCTGGGTGCACTCTATGGGGCTGGGGGGCACTATGGGCTCTATGGGGCTCTATGGGGTCTCTGTGGGGTGCTATGGGGTTTCTATGGGGCACTATGGGCTCTATGGGGCTGGGGGGGGTTATGGGGGGCACTATGGGGCACTATGGGCTCTATGGGGCACTGTGGGTCTCTATAGGGTCTCTATGGGGTTTCTGTGGGGCGCTATGGGGCGCTGTGGTCTCTGTGGGTTTCTATGGGGTCTCTGTGGGGTCTCTATGGGTCTCTATGGGGTTTCTGTGGGGCACTATGGGTCTCTATGGGGTCTCTATGGGGCATTATGGGGTCTGTGTGGGGTGCTATGGGGTGCTATGGGGTCTCTATGGGGTTTCTGTGGGGCGCTATGGGGCGCTATGGGCTCTATGGGGCACTGTGGGGCGCTATGGGGTCTATGGGTCTCTATGGGGCACTATGGGGTCTATGTGGGGTGCTATGGGGCGCTATGGGGTCTCTATGGGGCACTATGGGGTCTCGATGGGTCTCTATGGGGTCTCTGTGGGTCTCTATGGGGTCTCTATGGGGCACTATGGGGTCTCTATGGGTCTCCATGGGGCGCTACGGGGTCCGTGTGGGGTGCTATGGGGCACTATGGGGTCTCTATGGGTCTCTATGGGGTCTCTATGGGGTCGCTATGGGTCTCTATGGGGTCTCTGTGGGTCTCTATGGGGCGCTATGAGGTTTCTGTGGGGTGCTGTGGGGCACTATGGGCTCTATGGGGCACTGTGGGTCTCTATGGGGTCTCTATGGGTCTCTATGGGGTTTCTGTGGGGCGCTGTGGGGCGCTATGGGCTCTGTGGGGCATTGTGGGTCTCTGTGGGGCAGTGAGGGTCTCTATGGGGTCAGTGTGGGTTTCTATGGGGTCTGTGTAGGGCACTGTGGATCTCTATGGGGTTTCTATGGGTCTCTATGGGTCTCTATGGGGCACTGTGGGTTTCTATGGCATGTCTATGGGGTCTCTATGGGTCTCTATGGGGTCTCTATGGGGCGCTATGGGGTTTCTGTGGGGCGCTATGGGGCGCTATGGGCTCTATGGGGCACGGGGGACTCTATGGGGTCTCTATGGGGTCTCTGTGGGTCTCTATAGGGTCTCTATGGGGCGCTATGGGGTTTCTGTGGGGCACTATGGGGCTCTGTGGGGCACTGTGGGTCTCTGTGGGGTCTCTATGGGGCGCTGTGGGGTCTGGGGCACTATGGGGCGCAGGGGGGCACTATGGGGTTTCTATGGGTCTCTGTGGGGTCTCTGTGGGGCGCTATGGGGTTTCTGTGGGGCACTATGGGGTCTCTGTGGGGCGCTATGGGGTTTCTGTGGGGCGCTGTG
>NW_018363729.1:0-1493 GCF_002078875.1 Numida meleagris | reverse complement strand
TTTTTTTTGTTCCCTAATTCATAATAATTTCTTTTGAGTTTTGTTGCTGCCAAAATTGTAAGCTAGATTCAAGAATGGTCATAAACTATTGACTATTTAATCCATTAGGAACCTTAAAGCTGAGTCAGTTTTTCAGAAGCCTGTTACTTGAGTCATTTGAGAAAAAATATATTCTGTCCTTACTGAAAAGAAATGGAAATGTGTTTGAATAATAGATGCTAGTCCTACAGGGAAGCAGGAGTCTGTAAGCTGTGTCTCTTGTTTGCTCCAAATGAGATAATCTACTAAAATTTATGTCTGAAGTCATTACAGGAAACCATGTCTGATCCAAAGGCCATATCTTAGTCCAAAAACATATAATACAGATGAGATAAGTCACTGTAACTAAAATAATGTGATTGTAAGATTTGATGTTTCATGATCCATCAGAAGTAACAACCCTCATCTCTCCTTCCCCTCACATATAGCACTGGATACCATTTCAGTGTTTGGAAGTTATTACAGTTTATAACTGCTGACTAGTGAGAACTGCATGCATGGTATGATCATTGGGTTTCAAAGTGACTTATGGGCTTCAGTATCTTCTTCATATCCAGTGCACTGCTGAGCAGAATCCACAGCTGCCCAGTCACACTAATCAGTAAGGTTATGACTGTAGAGAAGAACAAATAGGCTCAGGATCAATGCTGGGCTTTGAGACTGAATTTCAAGCTAGTTTGAACTTACATGCTCTTTAGGGTTATCTCCCACTGGGGAGATTTGTTTTAGAGGAGGAAAGAGACAGAACAGTTCCAAACAGAAAAGGGAGATAGCCTAACAACTAAGGGATGCTGATGTTCATCAGCTTTCCATACTTTCCTTGAGTTAGGTTGCTAAATCAGAAATGCTCTTTCACATAGAAAACACCAAAAGAATACACACCTGTGCTCTGTTATACTCAACAGCTAGCATTTAAGCCGCTTGAGAGATGAAAAAGCACCTTTACATGCCTGCACTCTCTGGTCTGAACCTGTGTCCCCCAGTGCCTAAACCACCAAGCCTATGGGATATACCATGGTGTGTGAATCACCTTCTGATGCGATCCCAACTGAAGAATCTTTGAGCTAAGGAACAAGTGTAGAGGCAAGAAACTGATTCTGTTGATGAGTATTCACAGGATCCAGAACAGCTGGATTTGGTACACTCAGTGCATGATTTAATTATTTGCATAAAGAAGTAAATGCCACTCTCTTGATTGTTAGGACACCTCCTGTGCTGCGCTTTTGCAAATGATCCCTTCTATCTGGTGGTGGGAGGTCTTTTACACACGAGTGCCTTCATCATTCATCACAGCTGGGGATGGTGAACACAGAGAGATGTACAACGGATCATGCCAGAAAGTTTTATTTTGGGTGTCCAGTTTGACACAAGGCATGCTCTGAAAGTCACACTGGATTTTGCAAGCAACATAAACTTAGGCATCAGCTGGGATACTAATATAAGCATCACAACTT
>NW_018363728.1:744242-956316 GCF_002078875.1 Numida meleagris | reverse complement strand
TTTTCTTTTTTTTTTTTTTTTTTGCAGGGTGGGCTGTGCAGCAGTCACTCGGCCCCCAGTACCTAACACAGGACAAGCTATGGGAGAGGACCAGTGAAGATATCCCTGCCATGGGAATGTATTTGCATAATTTTCTCTTCTGGGAGCTTTACAAATTCTGAAACATCTGTTACTGGGTACAGCTGGCAATGAGGAGTGGCATTAGCTGGGCAGTTAGCCTGACCTAATGTGTCAAGGCTTATTATGTTCATAAAAATATTAAGCTTGTCACATTTCAGCATGCGAGTGCACATGTGCAATGTGATGCATGTATATTATGCAAGAATTGCACAGAGCTGAGCTGCTTCCGGGCTGACTAGGATTTCAAGGAATGAAGGAGAAAATGCAAGTCACTTCTAGCAGTCTGATAAAGCTGTTTTTAGACAGAGAGCTGAAATTGCCATTAATTTCCAAGTTCAGTTCTGGAGAATGATAGTGCATTGAGAAATAAGCAGAGGGGAAAAAAAAGGACAACAGATGGCAAATATAGGTAGATGGAAAGTGAAACTGTGACATGAGGAGCTCTGGGATATGTCAGTTTAATATAAGAGAAATCTGTGGTCAAGGGAGCAAGTAGGGAAAGCCCTTCTTCCGGAAAGAGTAATACAGAAACCCCAAATCAATAGCCTGCTTGATCTGGAGGTAGAGGGGAGACATACTGCCCATCAGTGTAGTGGAACACTGTCAGTAGGCATAGTTACTACCTTCTCCAATTTATTATGCTGAGTTGTCTGACCACTTTAGTGGATGCAGCAGCTCTGAGTTTTGCCTACCATTATACAGACACGCACACCTGTAAACAGCAAATGATATGAATTACTCTTAATATTTGCCACACCTTCTGATAGGCAGCAGAGAAGAGATGAGCGTGGAAGTTCTTCTCTTGGGATGTAATTTTAGGAATAACCCAAGGTTTCTACATTAACAGTTTAGGTTAAGCCTATTTCTCATCTGGACATAACAATATGTTGTGAATATACTTTATTTTCTTTGTTGCAACAAAAATGCAAGAAGTAATTATGAGATAAAATATTTAATACAAAACAAAATTTCATATCTGGGGCAAGGTAAAAACTATAATAGATTTGTAATTTATTATTCTTTTTTTCTCCTCTTGTCACAATTAAGTTTTGACTTGGTACAAAATATTTGAAAGGTGGAATTCATGAATACAAGATATAGAGGCAAGAGAAATCTGGAGATGCTTCTCATTCTTTTTGGAACAATCTCAGAAAAAGGAAATGTGAAACATCTGATGGGGACAATTACATATTGAAGCCCTAATATGGGCTCGATTTAGCTCTCAGATGCAGTGAGAGTACATATGGATGGTTTTAATTAATAAGTAATAATATGGAATTAACTATATTTCTTAGGTGTTTAAAGTCTCTCCTAGATGTTTTGCAGTCATAGAACATGGTTTAACTTTGAGATAAGCCTTAATTCCCCGCTCAATGTGTCTGGATCAGTTTTGTCCTCAGTTGCAGTGTTTACACTTTTTCAATTCAAAGAAATTGTTTCTGATCTGTGTGGTGATGAAGAAAGTTTGACACAGAGTTCAGGAGAATTACTCATTTGCAAATGCACATCTTCAGCTGGATGAAGATAAGGCCTCAAGCTCATTTTGGTGAGTCTTAGGGGGGTGTTTCACTTGAGTAGAGGAGGGAGCACTCAATCAATGACGTGTAGTATCCTCTTCAGCAAGCACAACTTGCAAAGATAGGGCACAAGTTGATTTTGGTATAACTGCTGCTTACACATAACATTTATGGTGTTGGTTTGTCTGCAGCACTTTGCTAGTTCCTTCACCTGCTCTGCTGTCTACAAATCAATCAGTTTGCCATTTACTGAAACTGCAGCTATGAACCTGCTGGGCTAAAATCTGCCACATTTCTAACAGCAGCACAGTGCAAGAGAAGACTGAACTGAAAATTTAATTACCCAAACAGAAATAGTAATCAATAGATTAACTTAATTTCTCCTCAGATAATCAATACACAGAAAACAACTGAACTGAAAAGCTATTGGATAGTTATGTGAAAAATGGAGGGTAAATCAAAGATTGTAGATTGGATGCACATAAACCTGTTTTATACAAAAAGGCTGTATGAAAGGAGCAGAGTTTTGATATAAAATCAAAATATAAATAAAAGGGCAATACTACTGGTTTTAACCTCACTTGGAACTGTTCAAAGTGTGTGTTTGCTGAAGCAGAACTTTTGGTGGAGAAAGGTAGCACGTGTGCTATGTTTTTACTGTTGCTGGTTTGCACTACATAAATTGCGCAGCATATAAATTGTGCGGTTTCATAAACTCAGACTCCCTTTACAGATGGACAGTTAAGTTCAAATTTCTCATAGGAGGCTCAAAAACTGTGGCACTCATTTCTTCAGGCCTCCCTTTCTTAACATTAAAACCTCCTAGTAGCACTTTCAAAAGCACATAATGGTATTGCATTTGACAGCTGTCAAAAATTTGACAAAATATCTACTTCAGGTATTGCTTACTGTACAGCCAGAGTTGCACAGATCACAGCAAGGAAACACTGGTGGATGTTAAGTGATTTACTGGGTCAGTCCCTCAGTATATGATCTGTGCTGCTGGGAGTCCTGTATTGGTGATGATGTATTAGAAATGCGGAAGCTGGTTTACATCAGAAAAATTGCAATTATGTTGGAGGATGCTTTTGAGTATAAATTCACAACCAGGCCCTAACTGAAGTAGGCTTTGAGATCCATTAGAGTGAGTTCCCAAGCTTGTCATTTTTTTTTCCTTCATCTCAATATGTCTTGTTTTTCTGCTTAGGTTTCCAATGCCTTTGTTTGCATAATTATGTGGAAAACAGTTGTGAAAGTCTCTGGCTTTATTAGGGATATCTTCCCCACTAAAAATCAGAAGTTATATGTCACAGGAATCCTAAGAAAAGCTGGAAAAGTCTCTAAAACCTCATATCCTGGAAACTTAATAATTTCCCTTATTGCTCTTGACTTTGTGTGGAACAGGTGCTCATATCTGGATTCTCCTTCCTATTGCCTCTCTGAAGAAGGCTTTCATTACAACTAGTGAAAGAAAAGTTGTTTTAACCATGAAAAAACACTAAACTCATTGCTTTCTAAATCTTGTAACTTGCAATACATCCAGAGTTCTCAGAGCATCTCTTATGTTGTGCAGGTAAAACAAATGATTTACAGGTGACATAGGTATAATCCTGCAACCAGTAACAGTGTTATGCAGCAAGTTTGCTCTGTAAGTCTGAGAGCAAGAAATCACAGAGGGTTTCTGAAATCACGGTGCCATACATGGGATAATACTCGCTATCCCATATGAGTGAAAGAAATAGATGTATCTGCTGATAAAAGCAGTGGTATTGTTTTATTTTTTTTGTTTGAGCTTTTTTTTATCTTCTCCCTCTTTGTTCCACTTTCTCCACTAGAAAGCCTTGCTTTTACTAAGTAAAAACAGAAATATGACTTGTTTCTTTATAAAGGCAATATAATCCAAAGAGAGAACTAATTTACCATACTTACTGTCTAAACTAACTTACTATAATCACTATCTCTCATCTCTGAGTAATGTGACCTATGTTCCCCAGGCAATATGCTTCACTGCGAATTTCCAACCTGCCTATACCATGCAGAGTGAATGTACATCTGAGATACATCATCTACTGTCACAGAACATCTGTCTGTTCAACCAATTTCCATGGCAAAAAAACAAATTGATAAAACAAAAAGAGGGGGGGGGAAGAATTAGAGGAAAAAAATCATTCTGTGCTTAGTTCCTGTGGAGAATAATAATCTCTTTCAATCAGACTGTAAACTCTCTGCAGCAGTGCTATAGCAGTGAATCGAGTCACTATGAAACAAGCGAATACAGTAACAATAAATATATTTATTGCTAATTCCCTGGTATAGCAATAAACTGGCTTTAGTCATCTACTTGAGAAAATGAAATAACCAGAAATGTTTGGCTTCAGTACAACTTTAGTGGACATTCTTGTCCATGTTCTGTTAACAATATAGAGTCATATTTGGAGGAATCTTACTGAGATAAACGGGGCAAAGAATACAGATTATGTTTGGGCAGGCTAACTCAGATGTGCCACAGTCACCTGGATTATCTGCTTGAAATTGAACCTGCCCTGAGAGGGAGGACTCTCTGGAGTCCTGAGCCTACAAATTGAGTAAACTTTTGACAGAATTTTGGATGTACAGAACTTTGTTTTCTTAGTTCCTAAATGACTGTTGGGTTAAATATTGCATGAATACATTTACACTAATGCTTAAAACACTGCTGTAGAATTATAGGAAGAAAAATAGTTGTATTTTAATGTAGTTGAAGTATTTCACAGTATCAGTTTTAGTACTGAAGCTTTTTGCTTAGGTAAAACTGTATCCTGTGAGATAAATGTTTGCTTGTAACAAATGGCAGAGTCTGTAATTAGGTGTATCCATAATTAGGCGTCTGATACTGATTTGGAGTGGTCTATGTTTATTAGTTGTAAGAAGCAGATTTCCAGCTCATTAAAGCCAATGGGAGTCTTTAGTCAGACATCCAGCAGCGGACTCAGAACAGAGATTTCAGAAAAGTAGTTTTTGGTTAAGCTAGAAATGTCAAGCTATCATAACTTGAAGGAAACTGGGTTAAGGATGTGAGAGAAACTGTAGGTCAAGCTTTTTTATGTGATGTGCTGTGTGGCTATTTACTTGAATTAAAAATGCTTGAATCTGAAATGGATTAAAACTTGGGTTTCTGTACCATTTTTTTGAGTTAAAAGTGTGGCATACGATGGGGCTCAAAAACTGGTTAAATAATATGAGAAGGAATTTAAAGATGATAGTCTCTGCTTCTTTTAAGAATATATATATTTCTGTTTTGACTCTAATAATTAGACTGACAATATGGTACTCTTATTTTTCATCAATATTACCTCTTAAATCTACCTTGAAATTTCAAAGGCAGAGGGATTCAATGTGATCTACCATACAAATGGTAACAGCAGGGAATTTGTGCTTTTTACTTGAAATAGTTAATCAGTTCAACCTTTGATTTCTACCATTTTATTTTTTTAATATGGTTTCTTGAAAATCAGTGCATGATACTCTTTAAAAGACAGACAATATAATGGGATGGGGCAGATTTAGGATTGCTAAATAGTCTAACTACTTGCTTCAAACCAAACCAAGAACTGCATCTGATGTCAAATTACAGATATGCTTTTCTCCACACAAAATTATTTTTAAAAATACATTTCTGAACAGAGCAAATAGATAACCAGTGTCTCCTGAGAGATTATTTTAAAAAATAATGACAAAACCAATCTGAAGCTAATTTTTACAGTTCCATTGTCTGCCTGGTTCACCACTAAAGGTGACAAGAACACAACAACAAAGATTTGATGTCTTATTTTAATGCCTAGGCAGTTAAAGAAAAAGCAGACTAAGTAAAATTTCTGTCTACAAACAGTCTTCAGTAATGGATGAAATTTCTATTTATTTCCTCGTTGGAAGTCTTTCTATATTCAGTCTTGGTTTTGAAACAATTTCCTAAGGTGTTTTAATCTTGTTGCTTTATCTGAGTATGACTAGTACCAAATTATTTACAGAAGATGCTTTGTTTCTTCAGAGAATAGAAAATTCCTCTAATGGATAGAGAGACTGAGGTTGAATGTGTCTGACAATCCAACACAAAACAGAATTTTGTGCACTTAAAATGTGATATTCTCCTGTGTCAGAGAAGATATCCTCTGTCACACTCAGCTGCAGTTGAAGGAACCCTCTTCTAGAAACAGCTTGAATCCAGATAGAGAACAACTTTTTAAGATATTACTTAGATAACTGAGAACTCAGTAAGAAGTTTCTTCACTCCCCTCACAAACATCAGAGAACACTACTCATAAGGTCTGCAAGTGATCAGAATTCCAGGCTTCTCTGGACAAGTTGTGTCAATTGTTTTCCTTCTTTGTAGTTAAAATATAATTTTCCAATATTTAAACTGAATCTCTGTTACTTCAAGTTAACTGCATTTCATCCTGCCTTCTGAGGATGTTTCCAATTGTTGCATATAAGCATGGTGGCATCATATTTCCACTTCATATTTCACCTTTTCCTTTCACCTTTCATAAAATTCCCTGCACTTTTTCTTTAACAGACTTATGACACCTTTCTCTACGTGAGGTCACTTTTCTTGCTTTCCCATTGATTCATTCCAATTATTTTTTTTTAAAAAGGCTGTGAGCCTTTCTTAAAATTTCACACCCGGAATTGGACATATTGCTTAAAAGAGTTCAAAACTTGAAGCTGCAGCACTACTAGCAGAGAAGAATGCCTCTGTTTTATTCCTTAGATATTCTCTTAGTGATTTACATCATCTAGAAGGATACATTTTCTTAATTACCATGTCATTATTGATATATATTCAGATCATATACTGCTATCTTAGTTCCAGATGTAGTACATCTTATTCCATAATTATATATTTTGTATAACAAGATGTAATTTCCACAAGGCAGAGCATTTGCACCTTTTTAACAACTGGTTATTACTGATTGCAGGGTAATTCTTTAAAGCCCACTTGTGTTGTGAAGTTGTTGTCACCTCACAGTTTAGTGTCATCCAGAAATTTAATCCACATGATTTGTCATCTCACCAGTTAACTGATTGAAATATAGATTAGGCTCTTGCACAGGACTTCATTTGAAATTTCCTAAAGTTGGAGGAATGTTCAATAAATGAATAATTTAATCTTAATTAACTTACAATGATTTAATGTAGATTGCTATTGTCTAGGTCTCTAAAAATACTAAAATTCATGTAGTGTCTCAAATTCCCCTTTCTGTACACCAAGGCAGCTATCCCACCAAATGAAGCAGCTAGGCATGTTGAGGTGATTTGTCCTGACAAAACAACACTGACTGCTTCTTATCTACTCATGATCTCTCAGGTTTATACTAACAGCTGAGTCATTTACTTTGAAAAATTATCTTCACTTAGGACAAGGTCTATGCTACCGTTAAGCAGCACCCTTGGAACTCCCCATGTTTTCTCCAAATGCCAGAACTCTCTTAGACAATTCTAAGCAATGGACCACCAAGGTGAGAATACAACCTCTCAAAGCACATACTCACCATCAGTGTGGTGGCACAGAAACCAGAAAAGGATACCAAACATTTTCATTATGTTCATTTTGGCAGTACAAAGTGTGAGGAAATGTTGCAAGTTCCAAAGCAAATAAAGCCACATAGTCTGACTTCAGTGGAAACTGAGCAGGTAACCATGGTAACAGGAAAGCTGGAGCAGAAATTACCACACTGACAAACACTGCTTAGCGAGGCTCCTCAGTATGTTTTTGGTTGTGGTTTTTTTTGTTGTTGTTGTTTGTTTGTTCTACATTAGGCTTAGTGTAAGTTTCTCCCCAGTAAAATCAGTTTGAAATCTTCAGAGATAAGTCTGTATCAGTTTATTTGTACAGCATTATAAAGGCCACTCTGAAATCTGTTTTCATATACACCCACTCATCTTTTTTTTTTAATCTTTCATGCATTTAAGTTTTGCTTTCCTGTGCTTCTGGTTTTGCCACTTGGTTCATTCTCATAAAGTATCCCTGTAGCAATAATGAGTGCTTCTGCATTCAGAAATTATGATCTCTACAATTTTAAGGGGAAAAAATGTTCCTGAAATTCATTAGCTGTGGGATGCCTTTTTTTAATTAATTGTGCTCCATATTGCTTGAAGCAGATAATCAAGTAAGGGTACAGAAATGTCTCTACCAAAGGATTCTCTAGTATTTTTCCCTGAAGAAAATTCTGAGTGTGCTTTACAAGCAACCAGTCTAAAGAAATAAATGAATTCAGTAGCAATTGTTTCCAGTAAGAATGTGTTTTTCCTTTCCACTTCTTCAGACAGAGGGAAAAAATGGTCCTTCAAAGGTCCTTTAAAACAGAAGAGTGAACAACTTGATTCAGTCTAAGGCACTTAATCGTTCCCACTGGATCACAAATGTTTCATGCATTCTACTAAAATTTACTCTGACGTGTATTAAGAATGAAATCTCTGGAAGTCTCTGAAACTTACAGAAGGAAGATGTCAACATGAAATATATCATTTATGTTCATGTCAAAAGAAAATATACAGGTTTTTTCCTGATTTATAGGATGCTGTTTTGAAAGCAGCAATTCTGATAACACTCACAGTCATACTGAAGGCATTCAAAATCTCCATTAATTCTAGCACAGTGAGGTCAAAGTGGCAAAACTTAGCCAGTGTCAATCAGTTCTTCTGGATGTTCTTTATGTTGAAATACGTTCTACGGTCACTATTATATGATACAAACTATTCAGTATGCTGGGCATATGTCAAAACTTTCCACGATTTCAGAGCCTACTTGTTGGCAGATGTGCAAGCAGAAAGTTTGCTTTTTGCCCAATGGGGATTTTTCTGTGTGTATTTCATAACAGGAGAAAGATCAATACTATTCACATCTTTCCCCTAAAATCCAAACTACTTCTTCCAATCAGTTTGTGTAAGTAGGGAATACCAGCATACCTCAACAGTAGGTCTCATATCCCAGATAAGTGCACTAAAGCATGGGTAGAGCTGATCAATAATAACAGAGCTGCGTTTATAGGCTTGTCTCAGGAGCTTTTGCAGCATGACCTCAAATTTGAACCTGCAGTCTCATAGCCTTCTGAGGAACAACATATCTCAAAGCAAGTCAAGTGCGCTTGTAGATTTTATACTTTGAACAATTCTTTTTCATGCAGAATAAGATTACTACAATTAGCTTGAAGAAACCTGGTTAGTTTTGAAATAGGGATTTTTATAGGCATGCTTTTGTTACTACAAGATACAAAAACAGAATAATGTTCTTCTTCAAGAACTTCTTCTTCTTCAAGCTATTGAGCTTGCTTCTTTTTGATAATAAGAAAAAATAATAAAAGTATGTATCTTTTTTCCATATGGTCTCTTGGTTATTTCACTACCTGTGTGGCAGCTGCAACAGTCAGGAACTGTACGTAAAAATGAAGCTTTCTTCAATGTAGATTTAACAAGAAAATTTTCCTGAAGTCTTGGTGTTTGATTTTGTTTACAGCTGCAGTGATCAAGCAGGACATTTAAACTCAATTGGATTATTAGAAGTTACAAATCAAGAGTACATAAAGTAATGTCATTTATTCTTTGACCGTAGAACCAAAATGACTTCATGCCACAGGACATTGAACATAAGCACTTCTGTAAAGCCAAAAGAGATTGGATTTTATCTGTCTTTTGAACCAGATATTTATTATTGTTATTTAGAACGTGAAAAGCTCACTCTTTTGAATGTCTATTCAACACAAATAAATATTGACTTATACATCTGTGTAAGATAAGGTAAAATTTGGTTACTTGGTTATTTGTCAAAATATATCCTCCAAAAATATTCAGATAATCACTTTTACTTGCAATCTTTGCTGAATTTCCTCAGAATACCTTCTGCAAAGAACAACTTAGTTTAAATTTCTAGAGCAATGTTTCTACTGAGATAGAGTTGAATTTTGTTTCACATTAAACAGTGACTTCGAAATAAAATCTAACAGGCTAGTAATTCTTTGAAGAGAAGGAAATTATAATCTCAGCCTAGGAAAAATTTACAGAACTATCTTTTCATGGTTGGGAGATATGAGAACTTGTCTTATTTGCTGAGAATTCCGAAATAGAACCTGATTATCTGAAGTACACAAGAAATGGTTTGCTGTATGGCAGTCTTACTGTGGACATCAAAATAGTCAGCTTTGTCTAAAATTGTACTAAGTTCTCTTGGCCAAAATGTTTGGCATTTTTTTTCAGTAAACAATTTTTTTTATAGCAACTCTTTAGTAGACCTATTTCTTATGATGGGAAGAAAAATGAGCACAGGCAGAACACAATTTTTAAAAAAGTCTTCGTTGTTGAAAGTTGATTTTTTTTTTTTTTTTTTAATGTGAAGATCCCTTTCTTTCTGGAGTGTCCTCCTAAGTTGTTTTTAAAATTAACCATGTGTATCTAAAATTGAAATTAGAACTCAGAGTTCACCAAAATCTTTGCTCTACACACAGCAACTGTGTTTTATCACGACCACTTGAACTAAAACACGATTTACCTACTCTTTTAGTCTTGCCAGAGGTTTTCATAAATTGATGCTTAAGGCAATGTGAAATTTGTATCAAAAATTTTATATTTGAGATACTCGAGTCTATGTGTCCTTTTCTTTTTTTTTTTTTTTTTTTTTCCAAACAGTAGGGAGAGCCGGTTCTAAATAAGAATATTGCCCAAGGCTGAAATCTTGACAGAAAAGAAAAAAAGAGAGAAGAAAAATAAAGATCACTTCTGGATGAGAGACTAGCTTATCTAGATTATGTCACTGAGATCATCTCTTACAGGGCATGTCCCATCTCATTAACTACTTCTGCAAGCTTTAAGACCCAAACAACATCTATATCGGACTGTGTCTTCCATGCTCAGGTATCACTGTAATTTTCAATGACTGTGACAGCCAATTGCATTTTAATGAAGTAATTTAACTAACTACTGTTTTCTAATAACCTACTCAGATATTGATGCTGATTGCATGTGTCCATGTGAGTGCAGTTTCCTTTGCATTCTGACACATTGTATCTCTGCTACTCTATCAGAACTTAAAAGCCAAGTCCATATCTCTGAATTACTTTTTAATTACAAAAAGCTTTGGGTTTTGGTGACGGTGGTTTCAAAATAAAATAGTAAAAGTTCCTAGCTTTTTAAATGTCCTTAGTAGACATTTAACTGCTACTCCTACAATGAGGCATCAAAAACGGCTATAAAATACTAACTTTAAGAATATGAATCCTTTTAAAGGTGTCATTAAATGAATACCTATTTTTAAGTTCTGTTCCTATAACTTTGAGCAAAGTAAGAAAAGACAATTTTTCTTGCAGTTTTTGAGATAAGTCAGGAGATTCAGGTGGTGAAACCTGAATGTGCATGTCAAAGGCTATGTTTAAATGCATGCTCTGAAGTTTAGGTTTGTTTGCCAAGTTGTTTCTTTGAAAAACAAAGTGTTTCATTTATAGATACTGAAAATGATCAGAATTTTTGAATATCAGATCCTAAATTTTATACGGATACACAGGAAAATTTGCCCTTTAAGATTTAGGAGGGAACCTGTGTTAAAACTGAAATTTCTGTTCATGCTTTCCTCTTTGGCCTAGTGTTTTCACTCAAGAGTAGTTACAGTCATTTTAAGGTTCCATCTTTACCATTCCTTAACGTGTTGTAAGTAACGGTAGCTGGTTGTAAATTAATACATTACAATTCCTCCTACCTGAGTTCTGGGCATAAGTCAGTGAAGGTTATCTAAGAATGAATTTGTTATTTACTATGTGATCCCCAGACTATTGCAAACATAACCTTTGTGGCAAATTTATTACTTTGTCTTTTTTTCTATTCTGTCCAAAATTAATGGAACTGCAGCTTGTACTACCTCAGTTTACCATCAATTTCTTGAACTTTATATTAAAGCATATTTAATTGCAAACGGTAATATTAAATTAAAAGAATATTAAGAGACTACAGTGTCATACACTTCAACTTTATGCTTTCCTATATTTGTCTGTGAAAATATAATATGCTCTCTTTATGCAAGACACTGTTTGGAGGTCATTTTTACTTAACACAAGCAACCTGTCTCATTCCATGTAATTTGGATAATTTTGATATCTTTTTATTTTTCTCTTTTCATCGTTCAGTTCTATTATAATTTTTTTCCCTGCATTTTACTTTAATACTACTGTGAATGTAGAATTATTAATTTATTAATAGGCTTTTCTTTATGGATAATCCATACAGTATTGTGTCATTCAAAAATGAGTTTAACCTTTCCATGATATGATTACTGATTCTCCAGAGCATGGGCAGCATTAAAATGACATTAATATCAGAAGCGCACATCATCTTAGAATGACCAATCTGTGATTCTGCAGGACCGGCTTTTCAGGCAACTTAGGTTTTATCTGCTCCAATTACTGATCCCACTGACTATATTTGTAAGCTTCTAGATTGTCCATGAATTAGCTACATACTAATGATCTGTCAAGACTATCATTCAAAAGTGTCGTTTATATTACTTGTTCAGTAAGACCATCAGATTCGCATGGCAGAAGCAAGCATGGAAACCAGTTTTCAGGACAGTATTAAGATGCCAAAATGGAAATAAATCTGACAACACATTGTCTCATTGACAACTACCTCCCATTTTGTGCATCAGGCAAGACAAAAAGTCACTGGACATCAACATCTTTGTCAATGAAATTATGGTTAATTCTCTAAGCACTGTCTACATACATCCTTGGGAATTTGTATTCTAACTCCTTCTAATGCCTGAATGATTGACTTTGATGTGTAACTGCTGAAAAGATAAGAAAAAGCAGACAAAAATGAATTAAACTTTAGGAGACAAAAATTCTAACACATAAAATGGAGTTGGATTACACAGCATTTTTTGAAAATTTTATGATCAGGCCTCAGTTAACAGACAGCCATTTATATGGGACAGTATTTCTGGAAGATACAGTAAATCTTTTTGCCCATAGCTTTTCACCTATTTACACATTAAAAAGTAATATCAATACTGAAAACCAGAGATCAGCTCTAGTGACGGATGTATGTGATAGAGAATTTCTGGTCTCCTTCAGAATGTTCTTCTTCCATTTTTGAACTTTGTGCTCTATCTGACAACAAGAGAAGGAAACTGGAAAATAATAGTAGGAGAGACATAAATGCACCAGTTCAATGCCTACATTTACCATCAGAGTGCGTCTCACAGTTAGAGATTATTCCAGGGAGTGTTCATCCCCCTAACTATATGCAAACTGTCAAATGTTAGTATATTCCAACCATGTTTACAAGGTTGGCAGCCCACTTTTAACCCTCAAGATGCACGTAAAATGGCTGCAAGAATTTAAAAAAATAAAAACAATTTATTCCTTTTCTCTCTGCAAAATTATATGCAGTGTTTGGTATTTTGGGTATTTGTCAAATTTGTCAGATTCAACAACAACAAATTCTTTGGAGGCTGCCCAAGGAATTTGTGAAGTCACTGTTCCTGGAGGTGTTCAAGACTAGATGATCTTAGAGGTCTTTTCCAACCTTAATGATTCCATTATTTTATGATCAGTCTTTTGCTCTAACTTAATTATTACATTCATTGTCACAGTAATGTAGGTTTGTTTATCTGTCTATCTATTATCACAAAAAATACTAATTTTACAGTCTGATCTGTTCCCTGCTCTGCCCTACAGGAGTTCTCCATCTTCATTTGCGTCAGATCAACAGCAGGTATGTGGTTCTATGGTTCATAGGCAGAACTAGAGTGAAGGTTTGTGAATATTACCACAGAATCTCACTCAAAAGCCACACTCTCCTGACAGTACACCTGTTCTATATGGAAGTAAAATCTAAACACCAATATGCATTCTTCCACAGGTCTCAATTCACTTAATTTTCATCTGTAATATAGGCATCCATGGCTTTGCCTTGCTAATATCAATGCCTCTGTATGTTGGCAGGTGAATAAAAATGAATTGATAATGAATGATTAGTCATCAGATGACAACATTTCAATTTAAATTCCCACACGAGTTAAATGAGATCATAATGGTTGTGAAATATATGAAATGAGATTAAATCTGTAGCTAAATATTGCTGACAATTCTACCCATCTTAATTTGAAGGAGTTATAGCAGAAGAAAAGCTCAATGAGGATAATTAGAGATGTAGAATGGTTTCTTTGTTAAATCAAACTGAGCAGGTTCTTCATTTCAGAATGAAAGAGTTGAGGGAGCGTAAAATAACAGCATTTAAAATTCTAATTCATATGAAAAAGGGAGTTAAGAAAGGACTATTGACCTTAAAGAACTGAGGGAATAAGATGGTAATATATGGCAAACGATATAAAAAAAATGAGCAAGAGTTGTTTTTCAAAAAGTGCATAATCACACCAGCATTCGTTGTCTCACATTGTTTTTTTTTTTATGTCAGAATTATAAAAAGGTTCAGAAAGAGACTACAAAGTCAGAGAATTCCAGATCATGGAAGAAGTGCTCATTAACATCCACTAAAGTTTAACAGCAAGTCTAAAATTCCTCTGAAGGTCTTTGTCAGCTTTATGTAATGGTAAAATATTATTTCAAAGGTCAACAAAGGGAAAGATCTTGGAAGAGAATTTTTTTTTTCAGGTTCTAACCTAAATAGCTACAATTAGAGAAAATAATTGTCCGTAATTGCTGAGCTAGAGATAAGTCATTTGATCAGAACCATCAAAACTATGAAAACCTTCCATAGTTGAAAGAGGCAAATCTTCACATCTGCATAGGGAAGATACATGAGTGGAAATCTAATGGAGTCACGGATTTACAAACAGAAATGAGGCCTCAGGAACTGACTTCCACATGAACGAAAGATACAGAAAATTGTGCCTGCACATCCTTTTTTGTCTTTTTATGTTGCATATATTAAGCACCAAATTTTTAGTTTTGAGCACTGGACAAATTTTCCAAACAGGGAAAAGTTCTAGCTCTGGGACTCAAGTCTTGCATGTATGAGACAGTTACTGCCAGGCAACATTACAGTGACTCCTGAATTAAAGGAAGCTCAGCAGTCCAAGCAAGCATAGCCTCAAGATCTTTGAACCTGTCTTTGTACCATTCATTAACACTAGCAACAATGACTGTAATATTCTTCAGTTACAGAAGTTTGTTTTGCTAAAATCAGGCAGCAGTGTATATTGCATACAATTAGATCAATGTCACAGCTACGGCAACAGCTACTGGGACAAGCTTCTAGTGTAAGTCATCAACCCCTTTTATTCTCCTTCTGCTTTCTCTGATAGTACTTTAATTCTTTTAGCTAGATTGTTTCTACAGAAACATGAAAGATTTGTGGTTTGCTAACTCTCATCTAAAATCTTTTGCGCTCTAAGTATGGGGATAAATTTTGCTTTACCGTTCTCTAGGTCTACATAGATTATAGCGGTGTTAAAAATATATATTTTTAAGAAGCTTATGGTTATCCAATGGCATGGGATTGATAATATTTTGATTTGTGTTTTAAATTAGTAGAATAGATAAAGAAGGCATAAGGGCATTAAAAGACTCCTTCCGTGGTTACATGACGTGTCATCTTCAGACTTACTCGCTTAAAGTAAAATACTGCATTATTGATCAGTGTTGTGATTTATTCCACATCCTTCAATTAAGGGAGTTTTTTGCCATATTTCTCAAGGGAATCAACAGTCTTAAGCAACTCCAATACCTCATCTGAAGAGCAGGATATACAGATCAAATATACAGATACAAATTCTGCTCAGGCACAACAGCTATTCTGCACTTTATTGAAAAATTTCCTCTGCTGCAGTAAATCCGGTAAACACTCAGTTTAAACTCAGTTAAATGAAAACTGAAGACTTAGTGTACTGATTGCAGCAAAATTATTCAAACCCTACATTAGGAACACAGCAAGGTCCTAATACCCTCAGGGAGAGACGAGCTGAGAGCCAAGGTAACCCCAGTAAGGACCATATCCTCAGCCATAGACCCTGTCCTGCAGTTGCCAAACACAGGGAGCAGAACCAAGGCTCTTTCAACAGCCTCAGACATGGCAGAAGGTGAATGAAGTCCAAGGTCCATTTGATGTGTCAAGGGTAACAACAGATGGGGCTGCAGTGTAGGTCCAAGGCATCCACCCACATCTAATGAGTCAATCCAAGAGAACCATAGACATGCCTAAAGCTCCAGAGAAGGATCTGGGACTATAGTGAAGCCTGTGTATCCGTGAGCAAATGTGTGGTTGGAGACCTCATGTGAGGCTGGTCAGGACAATGAGGGATTGTTAGTTCTACTGGATAGTAAAAGAAAATTGTTGCTATTTGGCCTCAAATAACAATTTTCAGGTGATCCCAAGACATTTCTGGATATAATTTCCTAAAGAAGGAAATTTTCAAGACATTCCTAAGGCATATGAATATAAAATATTAAATACTAAATAAGCTGTGGTATTACTAAGAGAACCTTCAGTAAATATGCAGAGACTAGAAGTCATTTAATTTATTTTGTTCTATTAGTTTTCAAACGTCAGTGACAGCACTCTTAACTTGCACTTTCAAATATGCGTAGAAACATGTTGACCTTATTAGCAGCCAAAATGTTTTTTAGGTTTTTTAATTGATCCTTTGACTTGTTTCAAGTCCTATATCTTTTAAATACAATATCTTTGCATGTCAGATCTGTCTTCATTCTTATTACCAACTTCCACATAAATAACATTACCACTAACAAGCCACACAAATTAATTAAAAAGAAATAAATCAATAAAAACTGCCACAATGATATAAGAAACAACCAAGTAGCCACTATCACTGAACTATTACAAACTTCAAGTGAAAATAAAAAATAATTTGAGCTTGAAGAAAAGAGATTCTTATTTTAACATGTACTGTACCAGTATTAAGATGGAAAGTCGGGAGTAGAAAGGGAGGAAGAACCAGTGTAACCACTAACTGGGATTTAATTCCAGAGCATGCTAGTACAGCTAGGTCATGTACACTTCATAACTTTGCAGTTCCAAATAGAACATTGATGCAAAGCTACTTCGTGCTGAAATAATCAAATTGTGGTTCTACACTCAGTGATATATTACCCTGGATTTGGGCATTGCATAGAATACACCAGTAATTTCATGTTGGCAGCATAGCTAATCAAAATGGAAGTAAGAATTTTTTTTAATTAATTAGTTTAAGGAATTTTTGCAACATTTTCTCTGACATTTCAAAAGATTGTTTCTCACGTACATTGGTGATAATGGAAACCCAAAGAATCATGTGTTTAGTATTGTGTGGATATGTCAGATCTTCCCACAATGCAAAATGATCTGTACTTCAAATATTTAGGTGTGGAGCTTTGTGGGAGTTAACTGTCTTAGGCCCACAGCACTGCAGTCAGGTATGAAACTGGTAAAGCTTCTGCTGAGGTTTTCCAACTAAAACTATCTGAACTTCAGTTGAGGGAATTTAGTGTTACTTGTCACTCTCTCAAAGGATTTTACATTCCATGTAAATGCATATAAGGGCTTTTTAATATGATCAGCAAGCTGTAAAAGGTCTAAATCATCATATTTCTACAGGAAATGCCCGCTGTGGTACTTTCTCATCTTATGCCCTGGTAATTCTGAGTTGGCCTTCTTAAGCAATAGGAAAGATAAAGACTAACATGAAAATTTTCTGCAGTAGTTTCATACAATTAATATGGTTTTTTTCTTCCTTGGCATCCTTCTCTCAGCCTTGTAAATATGGACTTACTTAATGGGAACATGCATAATATAGTACAAGAGATTCCAAAATCAAGAATATACTAATGATCTAAATAAGTGGAGGCAGTAAAACAACTGCTGGGAAATTCCAACTCATATGCAGTATCAGAGTCTCAATTCTTCCCTCCCTTATGGTATGGAAACTCATTATGTGTAAAGCCATTAATTTCAGTGGAATTCTCATGGCATAACATAAACTACACAAATACAGGAATGTAGTCATATCTTTAGGGAAATCTAAGGCAAATTATAGCTACAGAAGATTATAGAGTATCCTATTCATTTTTTCACAAGCAGAACTTTCCTTTTTCTCTCACTAAAGGAAGATTAGGTTTGGGTTTCTAAAACTGTGCAGAAAATGTAAGTTCCATTTCACAAATGTAATTTTAGAATTTGGATTTGTTTCTGACTGGAACGAAACTTTTAAATGTCTAAAGTATGGGAGTCAAGAGGATGGAGCCGTGCTCCTTTCGGTGGTGCCCAGCAACAGATCAAGGGGCAATGGGCACAAACTGGAACACAGGAAATTTCATCTGATCATGAGAAAGAACTTATTTACTTTGGGGGTGACAGAGCACTGGAGTAAGCTGCCCGGAGAGGTCGTGGAGTCTCCTTCTCTGTAGATTTGCAAAATCTGCCTGGAATCTCCTGTGTAACCTGCTGTAGGGAACCCGCTTTAGCAGGGTGTTGGACTCGATGATCTCCAGAGGTGCCTTCCAATCCTTGCAAGTATGTGAATTTATAATTTAAAAAACTGAAAATTTCTGGCTGTACCTATAGAGCATTAAGATCAGTGAGTGAGATAGTGAGAACCCTATGCCTACATATCGTTTGTTTTTATCAGCGAAATTTTTTATCTCAAATAACACAGGAATTGTTTCACAAAGTCTTTAAAACATCACAAAGGCAAAAGGCTGCCATGGCATTAATTATTGTTAATCCTGAATTCTTTCCTGATTGAATCCAAATCCTTGCAAGACCATTCACAAGATTAGTGTATGAATAAATAGTCTGGCATGACTAGATTTTCCTATTTACTCTTTCAAATAATATTTGCATGACACTGGCTTTCTTCAAGAGCCCTCAGGTTTTCATAATGCTCAGATATGTTTCAAAATCAATATTTATGGTGCAGTAAATGCTTTTCCAGTTCTTATTCGTTAGGTGTAAATTAGCTGACATTGTAGATTTTGAAACTTTTAATAATTGCTGGTTTATACCATCTATAGTTACTGATGTGCTGGTATATAATTAATGCAGTAAAATATCAATGTATCATGTTTACTGTTAAGTGTATCACTTTGTTACTTTCCAGGATAAAACATAAAATCATAGAATCACTGAAGTTGGAAAAGACCTCCAAGATCATCCAGTCCAACTGTCCACCTACCACCAATATTTCTCCACTAAGCCATGTCCATTAAAACAACATCTAAATGTTTCTTGAACACCTCTAGGGATGGTGACTCCACCACCTCCCTGGGCAGCCTGTTCCAGCACCTGACTTCAGAGGATAAATTTTTCCTAACGTCCAATCCGACTCTCCCCTGGCACTACGTAATTTCCCATGACACAACTTAAAAAGAGTTTTCAATAGAGAAAATAAATATGATTTTTAAAAATATCTGTGTTTTCCAGCACATGAGTAACAAGGCTGATATTTCAGGTGTTCCTGATGTATGCAAGAAGAAGAACAATTTTCTTCTGGCTATATCTTTTCCCAGTGTTGTCTTTTAGAAATTACCTATTGCTTTGTCGTACTCATTGCTAGTTTTCTGCAGATTATAATTTCCTGGACCTTTAAAAAATTTCTCTACTATTAATTCTTCCCTGTAACTGATTCTGCTTTTATTAAAATAAAGGACATAAGAGCTGTTGTAATTATCTATTCAGTAGTGAACAGTGTAGATCAAGTTTGGATATCTAGCCCTTGCAAAGACTGACTACCTCTTTAGAATGACCTGTGACCACTCTTCTCATGCTGAGATATAAACCCCCATGTTGTTGGAAAGACTTTGGACAGGGATGCAGGGAACAAACTTTGGCAAAGAAAGACTCTATGCTTGACAGATTTAACAGCCTCTCTAGAGCTTCCCATCTGCTTCCTTCAAGGAGCTTAGTGATGTGCCCAGCAGTTAGAGCCCAGACCAGAGTGCGGCCCAGTGTCCCAGAGCTGAGCTCTTTCTGAAGCCAGCTTCAAATCAGCTCGAAGTAGCTTGCAAAAACCTTTCCAGCATATTAACTAAATAGATCACTTGAAAAAAAAATCGGTGAATCTCTCCACAGGGGACTGAGCTAGTTCTTACCCCCAAGCCTTCTGAGACTTGCTCTTCTTTTCCTAATGTATGAAAAATAAATGCCTTTAAAAATGAGATGACTAATAACCACAGCTTGTCAGAAGGAAATATCCCAACTGTATTGGCTATATAAGCTTGCTGGCAGTAGAGACTGCTACTTCACAGCTAAATGTTTTCCATTCCATATTGAGAAATAACAAATCCTACTCTTTGATAAGATGTTCCCTGTGTCAGATTCCTTCAGCTTAGTTTTTCTCTTTCCCCAGTAAATAATAAATATAAATTGTCACATACTATTTAGCAAATACACTATTTTTAATCTAAAACAGGATTTAAAAAAAAAAAATGTCTCTTACATTCTTGCTGCCCTGTGCAGATAAAAGTTGCAATATGAATGCAAAATTCATTTATGCCATTTATCCAGCTCCAGCTTCTGATAAATGTAAGACTCAGGAACAGAAGAGGGGTTGACTGATTCAATTTCTAATTTAATGGTTACTAAGAGCTTCATGCAAAATTCTGCAGGATCAAGCCCTTCCATAAAAAAAAAGAAACACATCACTGCCATTTCCAATTATGTTTTAGCACTAGGCAATGATTTTTTATTGTGGTATATTAAACAAAATCAGTTTTTCATAAAGTATCTTTTATTTGTAAAATAAATTTTATTTATTTGTTTTTACATGTATGGTGGGTTATAATAACAAAAAGGCCCTCATTTCCATGTCTTTTAATAAAAACTCATGTAGAAATGATTATTTTTATTCATTTCAATATGTGTACATATAGTTCAGTTTTCACTTTAGCGTTAGGTTTTTGACATAAAACATTACAGGGGTGTTCCTTATACCTCTTGGGAAATTTCTTAAATGTTATCTATTCAGTCAAATCTTTTTACTGGAGAATTTGTTTATTTCTATTTTCACTCAGGCTTTCAAATATTTACCCTACATAGCCTGCAAATAAGACAAAGGCAACCTGGTATATGGGTGATTAAAGGACAGAAAACCAGAAGATTTTGAACTACTGTAATGCTGTAGTGAGACGGTATTTTTTTTGAAGTTAGTGAAATATGACTGGGGACTAAGAAAACATCCACATTTAAGCAGGAGCAAAGCACTGTTGTAGCACTCTATTTTATGAGAACTCCACCAGCTGAAACCTCCATTTCTGTTTCCAGTGAGAAAAGCAAGAAACCTCTTCAGATCGATTTGAACTCAGACACCCAAGTGAGCATCATTTTCTTAAAGCCACTTGTGCCTTAAAAAGCTGTGAGTTTTCTATCCTGATCAGTAGATGGACAATAGCTTGGGGATTTGCAGAGTACACCAGAGCATCTCCAGCTCAGGTTTTAGGACTCCCATTTTTATCTTTTCTGCAGTGCCAGTCTGCTGTTTTTGTGTTAATAGGATTTTGAGCTAAAGCACACTGAAGCTGTTGATTTTATCCAGCGCATCAGAATATGTTCTTCCTACAGGTGTTGCAATAAGAATTACAGCACAGCAATCAGAAATCTCCTTCAAATTTAAATATTTATTTATTTTTAGTTACACAGGGAAATTACATGTATTTAGGTAAGCATTTCAAAGAATGCTGTAAATCCAGTTATATCTTACCAGCTGCCTTCTCATTACATGATGTACTCTGCATGGGACTATCTTATTCATAATATTATTTAACAATTCTTCTTTCTTTAAGAAATATACCTTTTCTTTTTCTTTTTCTTTTTCTTTTTCTTTTTCTTTTTCTTTTTCTTTTTCTTTTTCTTTTTCTTTTTCTTTTTCTTTTTCTTTTTCTTTTTCTTTTTCTTTTTCTTTTTCTTTTTTTTTTGATGTTTAAATGCCCAGATATCACAACTAGGCATAGCTTTGTAGTCACAGAAAGAAGGTATATCTTAAGTCACTTTAAAAAAAATCAAGCGTATTTTAAATTACCATAGTCATATGGCCAAGGTTTCAGTCATCATTTGGAGATTCAGGAAATTTTACAGAGAAACTTATTTTCTGTAGCAGCCTCTACAGCTGATAGATGGAGGAAGATGCAGCATCATCTTTGTCTGCTTTGTACGGATCACTAGTATTTTCCACTAGACAATTTAATGACATTTTAAGGTCTCTGAGTATTATTTACCCCCACATTTTTTTTGTATCAAGTTCTCTTCAAATCTTTGCACAAATCTGCATGCTTGTTTCTTTGGTTCAAAAATGAGAATTGCATCTCCAAACCATAAGGTTTTTTATCATATAGTACTGACTATTATAAAGTTTCCTATGATATTTTGCTGTCCATTTGATGTTTATTAAGCACTAGTTTTATGACATACACAAAAAAAAAAAAAAACCACCACAAAAAAAAACAATAATATCTGATTTCAGCAGAAATCAAGTGCTTAAGATCTACTGAAACATTCCTGTATAGCTGATTTCAAGTCAGTAACAACAACGTCTCAGAAAGCAGCTGCATTTAAATTCTAAGGACAAAAATAAATAAGAGTATCAAGACCTCCACATAAATTAGTCACCACTAGAAAGATTAATAGCATCAAAAATCTGTTGGCAACTCTTTTTCCAAGAATGGAAGACTTTTAAAAGTCATTGCATATAGCTCTATCATGGTTGTTTACTGCTCACCCCAGTTAACTCAAACAAGTAGGGAACATTGTCTGGTCTTAAAATACACCTGAGCTGCTAAAGTTATTTCTAGCCAGAGCCTAGCCTGTGGCTGCAGTCTCCAGGTAATTTCTGATTTATGTGGTAGTAGCACAGGAAATGCCTGAGGAAAAGTTATTTAGCTCTGATACTTCCATATGCTTACTTTGGTATAGCTGATAACTTTTAACACATTCCCATAATGAAAGCTCAGCTATACAACAGACCACTCCTCTGCACATAGGGATGCAGTCATTGCATCATGAGAAACAGGTGGGGATAACCTCACACCTCCCCCCAACTCCCAGAAGATAGCTGTCTTCCATGAATGGTGGTGTAGCTACAGAAACAAGGGAAAATATATTTCTGGCTGTATCTCCCCTTGCCATCTGCACTAGAACGCAGGAAGAGAGAATAGAAAACAAGATACAGCGAAAATGCATATATTAAGGAATTATGTATGTCAAGAGTATTTATGTCATCAGACATATGGATAGTATATATCAAACCTAGGGACTATAGCCAACAATCTTGTGCCTGTAGTCAGTGACCTGAGACTGGGGTCACTAGCCTCCAATTCTGGGCCTTCTGTCTCTTCTATAGCATTCTCCATGCTGAGAGCAAGGCAACAAGCACCGGAATAGCAGAGAAAGGAAGGAGTCCTCCTCGCCACCATAGTCATTTCCACCATCCCTCGCTGGTGGCAGAAACTACCCGTGGACCTCATCTAATGAGTGGAAAGTGGGTTCTGTATTTTACCTGCATTTTACCTTGGTGGAGAGTTCAGGTAACACAAAAAGCCAGGGAACATTCTGGAGAGAGATGAAAAAAGAAGACCCAAACTCTTCCACTGACAACCTCCCATGGCAAGGGAAGCAGAAAAAGTATGTAGGGACTAAGTCTGCCTTGAAACACTGCAAGGCACTTTGCTCAGACATAATGATGGCAAGAATTGTTGGTAAGCAGAATGCCTAGGGATACAAATGACTTTTCATTCTATATGGAAGAAAACGGCTGTTCCTTTCAGAAGTTTAAAATAAAAACTAAGGAGAAAAAGTCTTCTGATTTATTTCAGTCACATTTCAAAAATTACCTAAAGTCAAGTCAGCTTGCTTTATTCTGCCTTTTGCAAATTTATGAGCTCTGAAACTGTACAGATCAAACTAAAAACTAAAGATCTCCAGAATTCTCAGTCTTTAGGGAAACATAAGAAAAGGAAACATATCAAAAGGAATGGGATATTGTCTTTGCAGTCAGTAGACTCTGGGTGATATCAACTCCATTTGAATCATATTTTTAAATTTTTATTTCAATCTGCAAGGGACGAGTATTCTGAGTAATTTCTGGTTCTACTCAAATAAACAGTAATTTGTATCACTGCATACACAAAAAAAACCATATATTTTTAAAAAATGCAAACAGTTTCTGACCTAAATATACAATCTGGGGATAGGCACATCTCCATAATATCTATGCTTTATTTTGTCACTTCAGTAACAATACTTTATCTATTTTTTTTATTAACATCACATTTTTATCTGGTTGAACATGCTGTATTTTAGTATAACTTAACTTCTCATGTATTGAAAGCTTAGACTAGACAATGTCAGTCTGTTAAAGCAATTCATTTGCTGTTAAGAGAACAGGCTTTCCTTATGTCACCTTATGTCACAAATTTAATCATAATCATTCACAAAAGCATTGCACATAACAAGGAGAGCAAGGGTTATTTTCTGGCTCTTGATTCTAATGACTTTGACAAGTTCCTTTAAGAGATATGATGTTCCTTATGTCTGTGGCACTGATGCCTTGCTGACTTCATTTACTGAAAAAGCTATTTCCATTGCTAAGTAATATAGTCATTTATTCACAGAAAACATTCATTAGCAACTCTGGTAATTTTGGCCAAGAGATAGTCTCAGAATTTGACTCTGAAATATGAATTTCTGTTGAATCTGTGACAGAGAACATTTGGAAAAAATATTACAAAACCAAACAATTAAATGAATAACAACAACACACTCCTTGAGGTTTCTGTTCAGATATTTCACTTGTCCTTCCGCAATAATCTTTCAAAATCAATCATGACTTTCAAAGTGTAGTCACATAATCTCCAGTGAACTGATCCTCTCTACTTTCAAGAGAAGTTTTACAACTAATGCAGATTTCCTTTGCTGTGATTCTCCTGACTGATTCTCTCTCCACAAATTTTGAGTTGATAGTCAGTCCCATCAAAAGAAATGTGGGATGTGTTTTAGCCTGTAGTGCTTGTCCCTAAGAACAGTGCCATTTTTTTTGCTTGTGAGGCAAATGTAAGTAACAGGAGTTCACATTAAGGAGAGTAACCTCTGTATCCTGCCAACTATGATTGACTGCTGAAATGTCATTTTGTCACTAGAAAATGCTGATGTTTCTGGGCTCGGCCAAGTGGGAACATTAGTGTTTTAGTGCCCTCTGCTCTCACTTATCGCCATCAGTCGCTCACATACAGCTCAAATTCACAGTGTGAGCCCAGGGATACCAGGCCATTGCTCAAGGGAGTACTAACTTTCTGTATCACTGTGGTTTGGCCAGGGCAAAGCACTCATTAAGTGGCATTTCTGTTGCGCTCACACTGTGTTTACACTTATCAACAACTGTACCTGCTCATTTTGCTTCTTTTTGTTTGTAGTGTCAAGAAATATGAGTTCCTGTAAGCCATAAGACTTCTCTATCCTCTCAAGAGCTTTCCTTTACTTTAGCGTAACTGACTGTCACAGTCTTTACATGACTGTGGACAAGTAGCTATATAGGTGACTGAAGGGAAGGAAGGATTCCAAAACTGTTAAGATGGAATAGAAAAAATCCCAGGCTGCATTGCCCAACATTATAAGTGTTCCAAATGGCTAGCTTTTATTTCACAAGGTTTTCAAAATTTTATCTCCTTTTTAGTCTGCATATTTCTAACTTAACATTTTTTTCAAAAATATTTTCATCTCATCTACCCATTCAAAAGCAAACTTAAACATGGAAAAGTTATTCATTCATTGTCTCTCCATCAGTATGTATATGAACAGGCAATTTTCACTCACAGTTATTACCACGGCATATACAGAGTGATCAGAGCACCATGGAGCCTGAATATCAGTAGGGAAATTAAGTTCTCTTTTTCAGTATCAGCATAGCATCTGAAATCTATTACAGGGCAATATAAAGTACAATACGTTAGTTATAACAAGGAATGGAATGGAGTCAGGGATGGAAACATTTCAATTCATGCAAATTATTTTGAAATTGCTTCAAATTAATCGTGAGAAGTAGTGAGTGACACTCCAGAACATTATGGTCATGGAAGGTTTTGCCTGTTTAGTGTGGGTTAGTACTGATCAGAACACATGTGGTAGGTACACACAATCCTTACTAGCCAGAAGATAGTATGGTTTAGATGATAGATGGTTTAGACACAAGATTAGTGTACTGAATAATAGAAAGCAAGCTTGAGGACTGAATGGCATCTCCATATGGATGCTGACTTCATCTACTTGAATAACACAAAGCTACCACTTAGTGTTCTGCTATAGCTGAAAGGCATAAAATCCTCAGAGAAAATATCTCAGGTTCAGGGACCACAGCTAGCATGATTATGACAGGGAAAACCATTCTGAAATACTGAATTTCTTACTCAGACTGAAATCTCTTCCTTCATTTAATTCTCTATTGATTTCAATTAAGTTCTCACCAGGTTCGCATTCCAGCTGAGATTTTTTTTTTCTCCTATCCAATCTGTTTTTAAACCTGTTTTTCAAGATTTGAAATCCAATGAAACCCAAGAGAGTAATAGTAAAAAATTGGCTGTTTGCTAGGAAATCAACTACATATAATCTGTCACTGTGAGATTCCTTTAAAAGCCTCCTTCACACATGAGCAGCAGTGGATCTAAAAAGCTGGTTAATGATTCTTATGAAATGTTTTACATTCAAAATTGTTTTGAAAGGTTAAATTTGAATGGTACCCTTTTATAGGAAGGCGACTGAGAGAAAAAAAATAGTATTATTGTTAAAGAAATACTCTGCTACATCAACATATGTGGTTAATTTTTGTCACATACTCCCTAGGAGATCATGAACAAATCAACTGCCTGATCCCCCTCCTGTCTGTAAATGTATGATAAGGACTGTCCTTTTTCCTACAGTTTTGTACACAGAAATTCATTAGTACAATACTGGTGAATGCCAGGAAAGTCCTGAAAACAGATGGGGAGTCAGCTGTGCTTATATTGCATAGCTGCCTTGTTTCTAAAACAGCATTAATGGTAATAATGACAATAATGTACAAAATCTTTTCTTGTACTACTTAGACTTCCAAAAAAAAGGTTTATTTATTTTTGAGTTTATTTTATTGTAAAATTATATACCTCAAAGCACTTGTACTGACTCAGAAATCTAGAATCTCATGATGTTCAACTCATTTACATAATTAAAAAAATGCTACCTTAATATCTAATACTACACCATCTGAAGGTTTGATAATTCTTGTGTCATGTGTTGAAGCCAAATAACTGAATAAATTCTTTAATAAGGAGATGCCTTATAGAGGTGAAAACTGATAAGAAGCCTATAAAAGGTCACAAAATATCTAAAAGAAGTCTGTCTGAATAAGGCATGGGCCAAAGGAATGGTGAGAGAAGATTACTTCACTGATTAGGTAATTCCTATAGAGCAAGAATGCAGGAAGAGTTCAAGTGTTTTATGTGAAGTCACACAGGAAGACCACTGTGAGATACATTTTCCTAGATGGCGCCTCTTATAATCCACAATCTAGGATATCTGCATAGGTTATACATGACTATTATTAACATTTATGAGTATTACAATAAGAACTCTTTATAGATTTAAATATATATATATATCTATATTGTATATACCTCCATAACTTTCTTCTCTATAATATGTTAGCTGCTGTAGCAGTGTTCAAATCTATAACTTCTTGCAATATGAACTGAAAAACTTATTATGGTAGCTTAGAACACTATTATATTGCTCTTAAAAATGAGCCTGCATGGAAAATGAGCTTACAGAGAAGAATAATTTAACTGTAAAGAAGGTCCTTAAAAAAAAAATCAGTTTCTTTCCCTCATTTCCTCCAACTGATACTCTCCGAAGGGCAAAGTTTTCATCATTATGAACAACTTATAATTGGTACATGAGTTCTGCTTCTGGTTGCCCAGGGTGTTTTGTTAGAATTTTTGTTCTTTTAACTACAGTCTCAAAGAATTTTCACAGTTTCTTTCAAGATCAAGACTTCAGCCTGTAGGACCTCAAGGAAATAGCACTGAAAGGCTGAGAAGAATTAAAATAAAGTAAAATAGACATTGAACTTCAGGGTTAGTGCTATCTCAGCAAGTTTCTATGGCTTGCCGAGCATATATCTCAATATTTCCGGGCAGGGAAAATGCACAAGGAATATTGTCTCCAAGCCTTCTGAGAGCTGTGCAGTCTTTGGCTAAAGACCTACTAATATTTCAGGAATTCACTCAATTTCCATCATTCTAGCTGTGACACACTGAATGATTTATCACATTTCCTCCTTGCATATGTTCAGCATGAAACCATATGAAAGCAATTTCATAACTCTATGAAATATTAATGAAAGTAAGAATGAGCAAACTAGTCTTTGATTCATAGTCAAAACCTCCAGCATTTTGCAGAAGTATAACAGCTCATTTTCATTCATCTGATCACTAGATGAATGCTAGATTACCTATATTTATTAAGTTATATGAAAGCCTAGAAAACATGTACCTGAGATCTTTTCTCACTTTGCTGAAAAATAATGTTGTCATTGGAACCGGAAAAGTTTTATTTTAATGCAGGGTCCAGGAAAACAGAAATAAAAAATAATGTTAATCTGTGGCTCTTAAAAGTTAAAAAGTTTGTAGTGCTTTTGTAGCTCTTAAATGCTATACTTAAAAAACTGCTCAGTATTCACTAAAAGTTTTAAGTAAATAAACTCCAGTAAAGCTGGCATTTTCCTTGAAGACGGGAGAATGAACAGAGAATAACCACCAGAAGATAACTTTACCAAGAATGATTCAGGAGAAGCATATTGACTAACTTAATAAATCACTGTCATTTTTTGAAGGTACTCTTTTGGTATTTTGTTTCTACTTGATGGTCTGTCGTACTGAAATATCTGAAATCTCTTCTCTTTGAAAAGACTAGGCATGTTGTCACACTGCCTTTTTGGCTGAGGCATTGAAGAGTGGTCAAAATCTGTCTGCCAAATCTTGATTGACATGTGCTGACAGGAAATGATAGCAATAAGCTATCCAGTAAATTTCTGATTTCAGTGATTAACAAAATCCCATGAAACAATTCTGCAGAAGTCTTCCTTAGTTAATTACTTTTCATCCTAATAATGTAACTCTACAAACTCTCCAACTGTTCAAAATCTTTCTGGACAGGCACAACAGTAACTTTTAAGAGACAGTGACAACATTTTGTTTTTTCCAGACCACGATGTGGAAAAGATAGAAGAAAACTATGTCTCTTTACTATGTTAAGCTTCCTTTATATATCATAGAAAATGATACGTATTGACAGGGGCCATGAATTCCTAGAACATTTCACAAAAGAAGGGACTATTTTTCAATACGTCCCAACAATTTCTGTTATACAATACCTTAAACTGCAAATGTAAAAGCTATAAGCTTTGTCCATGCAAGAGCTTTTTCAAGAATTTTTCAAATAGATTGCTAAGAGAAAAAAAGAACCTCAGAACCTCCCTTCTACACACACACACAAAACAAGATAATTTAATCTCTACAGTGAATTACCAGTTACACTAACAGCCTAGTATCTTCAAAAGAAAAATATGCTTTCTCATATGATTATATATATATACTATGCATAGAAATTTTGACTTACTATTTTTATCCAACTATAATTTGATTTGAAATGTAAATATTATATGAAGTTAAGGTATCAATGGAGTTTTGTTAAGGCACAGTTTCCGTGCCCTTACATATGAAACTAAAAGCATACAAAGGAGCTATCTGAAATACACAAAAATAGGCTACATTTATTCCTTTATTTATTTGCTTTGTGCTGTAGCCTCAAGTAGTTTTATTTTAATTATCTGTTTACCTCTTCATGTTTATAGAATCATAGAATCGTGTAATTATTTAGTTTGGAAAAAACCTATAAGATTGTCAAGTCCTTACACTACCAAGTCCACCCCTAAACTTCATCTGCTTTTCTTTATACAATTTTAACCTCTACTTCATTGAAGTCATTGTGTTTTGTTCACAACAGACAGTTATATTCCCTGTAATGATTCCTCCTCTTAGGACAATCAGTAACAGAGAAATGAGATAGAAATTAATTTATTCACATGCTACTAGATCTTGGATAAAAATTCTGATGTAAGTATAGGAAAGAGAGAAAGAAAGCTAAGAAAACTTAGTCTTTCTGACAGCTCAGAAGGTACTCCCAATGGCCCTGGCAGGAAACGGTGCTAGGAAGTATTGCTATACCACCAAGATTGAGAAATAGAATTGTGTATCTCCACTTCCTTGGAATCTCTCATCTGCATCTCAGGTTCCTAACAGATGAGTGCAGGTGTCCCAGTCTCGGTGTGAGATGAAAGGAAGCTATCAGATAAGATTTAGATGTCTTATTACTCCTTCAGACATTTTCTTTATTGAAATAGTCCTCTCTGAACAACAACAATGAAAATATGTATCATTCCAGGCTCAGTGGTATGAGAAGGCTAAAAGTCAAATAGCAAGTGGAAAGAGAAACAAGAGGATGTCATTAATGTTGACCAGGCCAAGAAAAGTTGCTCAGTTTCTTCACCTTTTGTTGCACTAAGCAACAAAAAGCGTTGAAGAAAAAGAGAAAAAAAGCAAACTGGATGAATCTGCCCAGTATTACATTTGACAAAGCTCAAGAATCATCATTCACTTCCCTCCATCCACTGTTAGTAGTTACACAGTCAGTGCACACTTCTGCTAACACAAAGGATACTATCTCTTCCTCTAGAAGATGGGAAAGTTGTCAAATCTAATGAGCTTTTCTGCGAAGTATGTGTCTGTTTCCTGTTGCATACTTGTTGAGGTCTGAATGAAGCTGTTCAAGCGGTTGAGTAGAGGACAGAGGACTAAACAGTCAAAACATCGGGCTGAGGTACACATGTTCTGCCTTTGCAATGCTCTCAGCCAAGAGAGCACATGGTGCTCAGGGAAATCACCTAAAGAAATGCTTATGTCTGTTAAAATAGATGCCAAAGGCTGCTCAAAGCCCTGAATCTACTGTAGACAAGCAGGCATTCTGGGGATAGCCACGAAAATATTTCTGAAAATCCCTTCTCCCAGAAGAAAAATTTTAGAGAGAATCCATAGCCTTCTATTGCCAGGGTCATCTCAGAACCTGACTCTGCCCATGTCCCACAGCAGTGATCAGAGAGGATAGTGAAAGTGTCCACTGGCATTACAAAATGCTAAGTACCTTCTCCCACTTCTACTCTCCTTGGCAGAAATGTCCACATGAATTATTGTGCCTATTTTGTGTGAAACTGGTCTGGATATCTGCTTGAAAACCATTCAAATCAAGGCACAGGAGTTTCACAGATCTGTTTTTAGTGATCATCCTAATGTGTCATGCCTTTTGTGTTATGTTTAATCAAGAGTGCAAACAAGAGTCAAAGGGAATATGGAAAATGATGAATTGTTAGTGTAAGGAGCTGCTGTGGGAAAGCTGAAGGCAACAGCCGCACTCATAGTGTAACCAGAATGAAAATGTAACTAAGAATAAGGGAAGTGTTTTCATAGAAGTCCTTTGTATCTCAGTCTTGAGATCTCATTAATGTTTGCAAACAAAGCCAGCACAAATTATGTGATTATAAAGAGTGCAAGAAGTTCTGCAGTCTGTTGACACCCTTGTCCCACAGTATCTTGTAAATTCAAATTCTAAGAAAAACATTAAGAGCTGAAATATTAAAGAGATAAGCATGGCTATTTTTTTTTGTCTGAATATTAATGTCAGTGAAATGAGAATTAAATAGCTCCACAATTTAAACTTCAGTCCTGCTAGCTGATTTGGTGTCTCCAACAATTTCACTTTTGGATAGGAAATTGCCCTCTGCAATAGTCTCAGCTTCTGCAGGGTTTTCTAGTCTGTGAAAAGGGAAACTCTTCAAAGTTTTGGAAACCATCTGGTAGTGGTCATTCAAATGGCTGAATTTCATTAGGTTCCCATTGGCCCAATTTTCAAGGCTGTCCAGGTCCCTCTGGATGGTGCCCCTTCCTTCTGTTGTATCAACTGCATCACACAGCTTGGTGTCATCTGCAAATTTGCTGAGGGTACATTCAATCCCACTATCTATGTCATTGATAAAGATGTTGAAGAGCACTGGTCCCAAGACCGACCCCTTGTACCCTTTGAAGGAGGTAACCTAACGTACTTAGAATAAACAATATTCTTAAGTAGCACTATCCAATTATATACAAGGCAAAAAAGGAAAAAAAAAAGGCTGCAAATCCCAATGCAATTATTTTACTTTGGAGTTGATCCACTGTATTTTATTAAGTCTTTACAATGACATAATAACCCTTCATGGTTAGCAGCAAATAATGTTGACTTAATTATATAAAATTTAGTTCACCTCTCCAGAACTGCCCACACCTCTTGAGATAAAGACCAGCTGCATAATGAAGCATGCATGACAATTACAAATGGGTGAGCAACCAATTTACTAGCAGAGCTGGCGATATTTTTCCTGCGAAGAATATGTTCTATCAGAAAAGTTCTTAAGTCACATACACCAATTGCTTTATTAATGAGTACACAACCCCATGCAGAATCAACTGAGGCACAGCCCAAGCCAGATACAGTTTTAAATGGGGTGGAGTGGGAAGACAAAATGAGCTAGATCTGTCTCCCTCCTCCTAATTAGCTTCCATTTCTATTCCATGATATCAGCAATAGATGCAGTTTCACGTAATCACAAAAACACCCTGTTCCTCAGAGACACCCTGACCATGGTCCCAGGACACTGTTCAGCTGGATTTTCATGATTTCCAAGGAGGACGCTCCACAAACTCTCTGGGCAACTGATGTCAGTGCTTGGTCACACGCACAGCACAGAAGTACTTCCTGATGTTCGGATGGAATCTCCAATGTGCCCATTGCCTCTTGTCCTGGCACTGAAAAGAGCCTGGCTCCATCTTCATTGCACCCTCCTCTTCATTGCATGGGTGTAGATGTGTGGCAGCCTGGCTGTAAGACAGCTGGTGGCTCATGACTGCAGCTATCGTGGAACCAAGCCAGAGTTGAAGAGCCCTCCTGAGTGGCTGCAGGTGTTAGCTCTGGCTTGGTGCGGGGGCAGAGTCACTGTGCAGCTCCTCTCAGAAGGGTCTTGAGCCACCTCTGCATTCCCCCGAGGAGCGGACTCTGAGCAGAAGGGCCTCAC
This sequence comes from Numida meleagris, assembly GCF_002078875.1. Taxonomy (NCBI): domain Eukaryota; kingdom Metazoa; phylum Chordata; class Aves; order Galliformes; family Numididae; genus Numida; species Numida meleagris. The sequence continues at coordinate 923,526 of NW_018363728.1, read as the reverse complement.
AGGACTGGACCTCAAAAAATGTCAGGTGGAGCCTGTGACATTTAAAAATCCAACCAGTTTCAATACATATCTCCAGTTCTAGTATGTTTCCCACAGGTCGAGCTGTATAGCAAATGTGTAGTTCCTACACCATTTTCTCAGTTTTTCCTCCTCTTATCTTTTCAGCCAGCTAGCAGAGAAGTGTATTATTTATTTCCTTCCTGAGAAAAGATGCTTTGTAGCTAAGAAGTGCGTGCTTTAAAAGCATGTCTAGGTAATTTACTTTTGAACACCAATTTGCTCCTGAAGTCTTCTTCCAAATGCGGTTATATGAAACTCATTTACCATCCAGTGGCATTTGCCTGCAAACTTTCATCTCCATTGTTACCTAATGATAACAAAAATATATTCTGCTGATCGATTTTCCACAAGCCCAAACTAGTCTTTCACTTAGAGACACAAAGTTCAATGCAATTGACTCTCTTTTACCTAATTTAACTTCTCTTTCCCTTCCCTCCCTACTGAGGACTTGAAGAATAATTGTCACTGCAGCAACTTTTGAGTTTGTCATAAACATTTAACCAGCTTATAGGCCCCATTACTCAGCGATAGGATCTGCTTTGTCCAATTGTTTTCTAGCCTGCTAAAAACAATCATTTCAATAATTTGAATGAAAAAGGCAATGCTGTATGTCTAATTGCACCCTGCAGCTCAGAAGCCAGTTCAGCTCAGAACCAGAGACCTACGCTTTAGTATGTAGCAAAGTGGTTAAATCTTTGCATTATGGAAGAACTCTCTACAGCTCTTTTAGCTACCGAACCAACTAATATTTTAGGAGGAAAGTGATCTGCCAAGGAATAGGTTTCCTCTTCTGTTTAATGCTACAATCCAGCAATGACTATTTCAAGCTTGTTTGCAATAAACCATAGCAATAAAACAAATTATTAGGGTTCTTTTCACAGAGTTGCAATATTCCTAAGTTATAATGCTTTTGCCAAATCTGGAGACTGTTTTTCTTTTTTTTTTTAAATGACAAATTTTAGAACTTCCTGGAAACATTGGCTATATTATGTAACACAATATGGTTTTCAGTCCCTGACGGGTCCAAGTGCACATCACCATCTCAAGCCAGCTATACATGAAGGTTAGATTTAGCTTTATCCTATTCTAATACTTCCATATGTAATAATTAAGTGCTTATTTACCAAAACTTATGCAAGTGTTTTCTTGAGATAAAATAATACATCTTACAATATAAAACCTTATTTCTACATTAACTTAGTAGAATTGACCATGTTTCCCCCCTAGCACAGGTTGCAATGCATTTGCTCTTGTTTTCAAAGTTGCAGAGGTCATAAGTTTGTTCTTAAACAGTCTCAGCAATGAGAAAAATGTGATAGCTAGCTTGGGCTCACTCTGACAACATCTCAATTCTCAAATTCGATTTATAACTAGTGAAAAATCAGAAACTCTTGAAGAAAAGAGTCTCTTTCATATATTTGGAAAGTACGTATTTTTCTCTTGAATCTATTATTTATTGAAGTAACAGTTTGTTCTCAGATTCCTTCCCCTTACCCTGGACACATTTGTTCTTGTCTCTATTTTCCTTCAAAATTTATTCACAGAAAGCTTCAGCAAGCCTGGGCTACATACAAGAGAAGTCATTCAGAAGTGATAGGCATCACACTATCTATCTATCTATCTATGCCAGTAGTGCCCTTATACCTCTGCCTATGCAATAAAGAAATAAAGCTAATACACCTGCAGCTTTCCTAAATAATTTTGTTATGCTTTAAAATTAAAGTGTCTCCATGGCAACTTTGAGCCATCCGAGAAGGGAGAAGAAAGAGAGTATTTTGCAGAAAACAGAGTTTAAACAATGCAGTACATTAAGACCTCACTATGACCTCTTGATGAGAGTATGGACATACATCCTGAGCTCGTGACGATCCAATAACCACCTCAGAAAAAAATGATTCTATAAAAAGCCATCATCACTTCTGGCTTTGATAAACTAGCAGAAAGCAATAGGATCTCCAGGAGGCATCCTCCCAGCAAGGCACAGCCTTGGAGAAACAGAGTGCAGAGAGCAGAGCTGGGTCAGCACAGATAACACACATCTGCTGAGAGCCCAGGCCACCAGGTAAGTCTATAGGGATTGGTCAGGTCACTGCTCAAGTTGGAAAGTCAAGTCAGAGAATGCAGGCTGGGAAGGTACAAGAGTGGATGTAGGCATACATGCAGCGTAGCTCAAACACCAGATGCAGGAATCTGAGTTTAGAAGGGTGGGGCAGACACAGGGTCCTGAGAGTGACCCTCCGTGCAAGCTAGGAAAGCTTATCTGCAGCTGGTTAAATGTTATGAGGGTCAGAGGAGAAATGTTAATATTTTGTACCTTCAGAACAAAGATGTGCCACCACCTGCTCACTGGGGATGGGCAATATTGACAGTTCAGAAATAGCATAATGCCATCTGCTTTTGGGAAGCCACATTTGTTCTGCCATAGCCATGTTTTACAAGCCTAAATATGCCATTTGATCTGGAAGCCTGTGTTTTGTTCTACATCTGGGAAAGACAACCTTAATAATATAAAAATGTCGGGTGCTTCTAAATGAAACGACATCTTTAAAAAGATGGAAAGACAGAATCTAAGGCTATAGGTACGCTGAAGGGCATTTTTGCTTCAGGGCATCTTCTAATAGTCTGCTGTGATGTGACCCCTTTGCAGTTCACATACCCAGTACTTCTTTTCCCACAAAAAAGCATTACTCTGCAGGAAGGCTGTTTTCCAGAGGTGGAACTGAGAATTCTTTTCTGTTCTGAATTTCTTGCTTTGATTGAGGTGCAATACTGAATATCTAATATTTTGTTTTACGGATGAAAATAATGTAATTAACTTTTGAAGTCACTTGAAGGTCTTCAGTTGGAATGTGACATATAATCACACCAGATGTCTGAGAAAAGCTTTCAGAGGGGGACATAGCTGCTTCCAGGTATGTAAAATATTGGCAAACAAGAGGGGTCACATATATTTTCATGTATAACAGCACTACATCTCTTCCGTGTCTGATTTTGTATTAGTTTGTGAAATTTCAGTCTCATGTGATCCTTCATGTATTTGATGCAGTCTTTGCTTTTATGCTTTTCTGATCTGATCTTTTTGGTGACTTTATTCCCTCTGAACTAAAAAGAAAAAGGCTTTTTTTTGTAGTTTTTGCCCAGAGCAAAATGAAAAACTTTTATTCTTTCACATGCTTTTCTTTTCTTTTCTTTTCTTTTTTTTTTTGGTTGTTGATATTATCATCAATGTGATCTATTTCCCACATGTTCAAACAGATCTCAGAAACTTTTATTGTCTGCATCTGATCTAGTATTATGTTCTTCTCTGTTCTCCTTGGGGGCATAACCCAGTTCCCATATGGTTCAGCGAGATTTTGAATTGCATTTCAGAATTGGAAGAATAAGAAAATATAATATTTGTATTTCATATACATTAAGCTAATTCACACAAATATTTTTATGTTCAGAATTATATAGAAACCTTGAGATTTTTAAGCACAGTCTGGGACCACGTCATCGTTAGACATTGCCTATAGCCTGTGAAAGTACATGGAAGCACAGCAGGAATACGCTGTCCCCATGGTAATCAGGAAGGGGCTGAAGTGTTACTGAGAGCATTCATGACCAGAGGGCTAGTAGCTGCAATTCCCAGGGCTGCTGTCTTTTGCCTGTTTAAAGAAACAGGAGGGATCATGTCAGACAGAAAAGGCCTCCAACTAAGGAGGGGCAGTACTGCATCTGGGAGTGAGGAGGGAATGAGAAAAGGTCTGGAAGAAATGTGTGAGCAACAACGCATATCTTCTGGCAGGAGTGTTTGGCGTTCAGAAAGTACCATTGGATTTTGGTGCTCAACCTGAGCTTCCAATAATAGCAAGCAGCACTAGAAGTTTTGTGTGTATGTGGCATCTCTAACATATGGCCTCACTTTTTCCAGGCCCTTGCCTCTGACCCACGACAGCCTGCTCTCATCATGTCAGTATATCATCGGTCACTGCCATTATATTCCATAAAATCCTCCCTGTCTCCTTTCCTCCCTTTTTGCCTCTGCTTTTTTTACAGGTTACGCGAAGATACAGATTCATGAAAATTCAAATACCTATTCAGATACAATTTCATGGGCTACCTGCTGTTCTTCCAGCCACAAAGACATTTAGAGATGAAGCTGAGGAAGGTGCTCCTGTGGGATGGGCAAGGCAAAGCGGATATGCTGGGGGAGTTTGGGCAGCGCTTCTCAGTGTGCAGGTGTTTCTATGCCTGACCTCCATCATAACACAGCAACAAGGATAGGCTGAACTTCTTTCCTTCACATTGTTTCTCCATTCCTTCATCCCACAAGTAGGGAAAAGCCAAAAAACCTGTAATTTTATCATCGGAGCAGCAGTGTAATTGGGTATGTGCTCAAAAAATCAGACTATCTTAGGTGCAGGAGCTCTAAGTACCTACAGATGGAAAACGAGAATACAGAAAGACAGAGAACAAAGAAAATACTGCTGGAGGAACAATATTGTCATGGTAGAAAAGCACCAGATGAAGAAAATGCTGTCTCTTTGTATGAACACAAGGAAAATAATGTTCTTTCTGAACTAGGAGTAGCAGTGCAAGCACAGGGGGGGGAAGAAAAAAACACAGCACAAACATTTCTGCAGAAAAAGAAAAGTATATGGAAAATGCTGAAATCAAGGACCACTCAGTTATACTTCTCACGTTCATATATATGTCTGCCTTGACACTCTTTGTATTCCACAGTACAGTATTTGCTGCAGTTATTCTTCCCTGAGTTACTGTAATTGTACATATCAGAGAAATAATATTCTACTGAATAAAACAAAAGGAGACATTAGGATAAAGCATCCCTTGACAACGACCAAGTGCTATTAGTACTAGATTCACAGGGGAAAAAAAGAAAAAGAAAAAGCATAAATTATTCAAGTTGAAAAATACTGTGCAACATTAAAGGTTGTTATGCAAATCTAGCATAGCATGGCAGAAAAAAAATTAAGTCCCTAAACACTGTGTAGCTACATTACACAATTACTTTGCACTGCTAAAAAGAGTCATTTCCATTAGCTAGCACACAGTCTGGTATCCAGCTCTAAAAACATGTTGAAACAACCTCAGGGTTTCCATTCTCCATTTTATGATAATAATTTCTAAACTCATGAGTAAAAATATCTCTGTATTCCACCTCTTTTTCGCTCTGTGATGTGAGTATCACATCTTTAGGTAGATTACAAGTGGTCCTTGCTGCCCTAAACAACAGGTTTGATGGTAAGTGATCAAAACCAGGGGTGAACAATGAAAGAAGGTAATTATTCAGAACATCTGTGTCTTCCCTTTGTTAACGTCTGATTACTAAGGACAATGACAGAAACAGGAATGTATTTAACTTCGAGTGTTTGGGAAAGTTGAGCTTTAAGCAGACAAATGGTAACAAATGTTGACTGTTCAGCGTTAGATGGGATTAAAAATAAGCCTTTAGAGCCAGCACAGGAAGGTGTTCTTTGATTGCTAGGAATCATTTGTCTGAACAACGTATGACATGAGCTTTCACCATGAGAGTGTCTAGGCTAGTACCTTTTCTGTTTTCTCTCTTCGTTAGTTTATTGTTTTTCACCTGGAGTATGCATTACAGCTTATGAAAAGAAGCGCAATCATCATGTCTTTCAAAATCACACTGGTATAATGTAAAAAGCAGCACTCATCTTCTCTCTCTTCCTTTTGATAGTCCATGGGAATTTTAGACTTAACTGTTGGCTTGTATGCTGCTATGCCTTCCTCGTTGGTCATAGAGACCTAAGTAGATGTCTCCATCCTCAAAAGACGTCCTTCAGAATCAAGAGAATAAATATTCAAACAATCAAGATTACCATTTTCTGCAACAGACTGAGGACTGAACCCCAGCTGGGTTGTGGTTTAAAAGCAGATGCAAGTCTCATTCCACACACATATCTCTGTGTCAGCTTCTTAACCTGTTGATCTGAAAAGGGGAAAGCCACATCTCCCAGGCACTGAGCTCGGGTGCAGAATCTGTCCTAGGCTAGCATGAGTGGGGGTGGCAGCTGTGCTCTTTACCTCACCTAACACCTGCCACATTCATCTGCTTCTCAAACAATCCCTTCTTTACTCTCATCTCTGGACTCTCCTGTTGGCAGGAGGAGAGAAGACGTCCACATTTCCATGGGAAACCCATCACCCTTATTCCCTCATCCTTCAAACAGCAAATTTCAGTTTTAGCTACACTTTGAAACACTTGCATCTGGTTCTGGCTTTTTCTCCTGCTTCATGCTATAAACAAAGCAAAATTTAAATTAAAAACAGAGATTACTCAAACATCTGGATGAAGCATAATTTAACTATTAAAAAAAAAGGTTCTAAAACTGAACAAATAATCTGATTGGGATTTTACTCTGCCAGTGTACACTACTACAATTAAAATATACTTGTACTAAGAGCTAGACTTGATTGCTTTTATTGTCACAGTTCCTTCCCTCCCTCCCAGTGTGTAGTTCTCTACGGCTCTCAGTATCTTTCTAAGTAAGTGAATGCTGTTATTTGATGTCAAGCTGCAACCAGTTTAGATCACATATTTACCAGACAAAGAATTTCCTCTTCTTCTCCACTCGTCTTCTTATCCACTCTTAGCAACTGAAGTGAGTAAAACATTTGAAAATCACTGCAGGTCAACAGGGTGAGTATGACTGATTCGAGTTGTGCCTACACACTTGCAGAACTTGCTGAGACTTGTTCAAACATATAAGGTCAAATAATTCAAGGAGGCAAATCAAAATGCAAGTCAACATGGAGAAGATTGAAAATTCCTCCTGTTGCTGCATCCAAATATTTGCATAACAACAAGTATATTAACATGTCAGACAAATAAATATAATTGTTCATATTTGTTTTATGCAGGTATTGTCTCTCTTTTACCTACTTTCTATTTAATAGAGTACCTTATCTTTGTGATCTTAGGGCACAAAAACATCCAACCTGAGTTCACCTTTGCCCTATTCAGGTATTTCAGATTTGGCTGCTATGTAGTACAAAGCTAGCAGTAGCCTCACCACCAGCCTTGCCCGTTTCTGGCTTAAAAGCCTGAATTCGTACATTAAGTGCATCTTGGTAAGTGACAGGTCCTAGACAAGTATTTTCTGAGAAGCCATTGTGCCAAGCAAAGAAAAATAATCTTTCCTGGGACAAAAATGGATGCAAGATGCAAAAGATTGCCTGAAGTCTATTGAAAGGCCACCTTTGATCCATGACAGTACTTACTGATACCTTTTATTATGACAGATTTAGGAATTCCTTAACTCACAGAAGGTACTGGAAAACACAACAATAATGCAGCAGGTAGGAATGTGGCTACATGTCTTCAGAGCATTAACTTTATAGTCCTTTCTTTTTCCTTTAATGTTTTGGTCCTTTTTCATTTTTGAAAAGTATCTACAAAGCAAAAATATAGTTGTTATGTTTTGAAACATTTCAACTAATGCACATGGAAAAACTCTAATGAACAGGAAGGAGTCCAGTCTACAATATCCAGGCTGATGGTGAGCCAAGATGTTGCAACTTTTTTTATGCATCTGGTGTTATTCAGTAAGTACCTACTACAAAGAAAATAGCAAAACAAACAAACAAACAGCAAAAAAAAAAACAACCATTGTTATAACCATTGTTATAACAAGCAATCGGTGAAGTAACTTTTACATTCCTTTTTTCCCTTGAAGAAGAGAACAAGGCCATTAATTGCAGTGGGATGGACTGCAGAGTAATCGCTTTATGTCCTCATTTATTGAAGCAATGAGGAGAAATTTGAGAGTGGGCAGAAGGTCAGAAGCAGTAATAGCAGCAACAGCCTCCTTCTCTGTTATGGTTGTTCATCTAAGTTAGAAAGGTTAAAAGGATGCTCCAGTCATCCACAAATACTTTCAACACCTTGGTATAACTGTCTTTATCTAGTGGGACAATACTGAAAAATCCTCTCAATATCTGTTGTTAGCTAAATTCTTTCAGAAGTACTGACTTTATTTCAATTCAGAGACTGAGCTACCTGTATTTGGTGCACATTTTGATTTTTCAGTCTGGAAGAAAATAGTCTTCAGGTAGGACAGGAGGCAGTAAGAGAGACTTGTATACACTATACAGAGAATGACCATGAAATCTGAAAGGATCAAAGATCTGCCATCATGAAATTGATGAAAAAATCATGGGCTGAAACATGACTAAAACTGACCTGTCATCCCTTCCCCTGCACACTTCTATTGCGCAGTTTGCATTTCCATTCATCCCTCACAGTTGCCCATTTTGGCACATTTGGGCATCCTGGTGATGAGCTGCAGCTAATGCCTTGATACTTGATCATGGACACTGTGAGTTGTGCCCTCGTGTACTCTTTTCAGTGCTGTACTGTTCTGTCTTTTATGCTTCAGAGTGGAAATGTATAAAATTTATTAAATTTCTGTTCTGTGCCTGCCAACTGCAGAAGAGCAATTAGAAATTCCAAGAAGCTTCTCATCAAGTTTCAGACTCACTTTTCTTATTTACGAAGAAAAACACTTTAGATCTGAAGGAATAAGAGGGAAGAAGTTTCTTCTAAGCATGCAGACTTATTTTTCTTTTGTTTCAGTAACATATCACAAGAGAAGTTAGAGCCAGTGCTAACTTACTTATTTGAATCATGTGAGTTGTGCTCCAGATCCCTCACCAGGTTCATTGCCCTTCTCTGAACATGCTTCAGGGCCTCAGTGTATTTCTTGTAGTGTGGGGTCCAAAACTGAACACAGTACTTGAGGTGTGGCCTCACCAGAGCTGAGTACAGGGAAACTATCACCTCTGTGCTCCTGCTGGCAACACTATTTCTGGTATAAGCCAAGATGCCATTGGCCTTCTTGGCCACCTGGGCACACTGCTGGCTCTACCTACACCCCCAGGTCCGTTTCCTCTACACAGTCTTCCAGCCACTTTAGCCCAAGCCTGTAGTGTTGCCTGGGGTTGTTGTGGCCCAAGTACAGGACCCAGCATTTTGTCTTGTTGAACATCATCCCATTGGCCTCAGCCCAGCTATCCAGCCTGTCCAGATCCCTCTGAAGGGCCTTCCTAACCCCAGGCAGTTTGACAAGATTTGCTTCTCTACTGTAACTTTTTGTTCCATTGTTGTTATCTGAGAACCATTGCTACAAAATATAGGTCCTTCATTCCACAATTTTCAAGTCTAATATACAATACATAGATATATACCAATAGAAAAAAAAGTAAATATAGTATATAGTATGTAATATATAGTATATAGTAATATTCAGTTATGCATCATTTTCAGGGCTAAGATGGTGGAACAAAGTAAAAGTACATTCAAATGAAATAAGCATTTTAAGTCTAAAAAAATCATCAACAGCCAAACAAGAGTTTTTCTGCAGCAATGTAAAGTATTCTCCTTCCAGCTCTCCAGCAACTCAGGACAGTGTATATTTAGAGAGTTAATGTATTGTTTCAATTCTCTGTAAGCAGAAAAGAAGGTATTAGACAGTTTCAACTAAGGAAGAAGAAACCATTTTATAATACTGAAGTATTGCCAGTGTTATAAAAATAACATTCTCTGCCTGTCATTAAATTATATCTGACTTTGAAGATGATTTCCTTTGGCTTAAGTGTTTTACAGTGTAAATCCAAGGAAACTGTATCAGACTGTATGCACACAGACAAATTACATTCAGATAACAAAGTACGTAGAAGCTGAGACATGTTGTCATTCTTGTTTCTATTACAATTACTATATTAATTTGAGTAAGATTAAATATAGCATTAATTGCATGATCTCAATCTTATTTGGCCTTTGGGCAATTAAGTGGTCTGAAAAAAGATTTTTCCCTAAAAGGAAAATGTCTGTTATGATTAAGATATCTTCTTTTCCTCAATGCTTTTCTTTTGTTTTGATTCTGGAACTTTATTTACATTTAGGAAGAGAATATTTTCTTTTCTTGCTAACTTTTTCTAAGTACTTTTCCTCAGTGTTACTTGGCTGTTTGACAAATATCCTTCTCAAAGCAGGTAATATTAAGAATTTTTAAAACTTGGAATTGCAGCATCAAATAACACTGAACAGGCAAAAAAAAAATCAGTGCTTTTAATTCACCTAAAAGAGATTCCTAAAACCTCCTTTTATTATTATTATTATTTTTTTTACCTTATTTATCACTGCATGGTACTTTGCATGTCCAGGCAAGCATCTTTCTCCCTTCAGTTGCATTTCTGAGATCAACACCCAGAAAACAAGGCCACCACAACTGATGACAGCCACAAAGTATTTTGGAGGCATGCTCAGACCTGCTGTGATGATGGGATCCCCCTGCTCCCTCCTCCCAAACTGGCTTTTTCCCTCAACTCCCTTTGGCCTGGTGTTGCTCACAAGGCCTTGCACAGGAAGACAATAAACAACAAAAATGATAACGCTTGCTAAAACAGATTAATGACCACAAATCTGTCTCAAAAAGGGACCTGAAAGAAGTGACAGCAAGACCCCTGGTTCAATAGCTGAGGACCAATTCAACATGCACCTAAAAGGCGACCTATGACTGTGAGTCAATCATCTCACCTGAGCAGTGAGGAACTTAAAAGCCCTCTTTGAGCTTTCCTTCACAGCAGCTGACTGCACTACAAGATCTCTTCTTTTACAGGGATGCCTCTCAAGGTTACACCTGTGCAGAGATCTTTTACACCTTGACATCAAGACTCCTTGCCAATACAGATCCTTTGTGAGTGACTAATAGTTTATTTTAGGCTTTATTAGACTCACTACGATTACATCTTAGATTCATTGTAAGCTTTGCTAGCTTCTCTAAGATTATATCTTAGACTGACTGTGCACATAGAATCCCTTAGACATAAATCATTGATCAAGTCTGGGACCAGGAGTGGATTCAGCTCCACCTAAGGTCCTCACCTCCATTGTTCAAGGAGTTTAGGAAGCAAGGGGATCCACTCTGAACCTGGTGACTCAACAGGAGGGCCTCCTGTATGTGTGTGTTTAAACTTACTCTCTGTGCAGTAAATAATCAAATGTATCCAGACATCTCAAATCTTATGTTGCTGCCTTAGTTACAATTGAGCTTTGTTATATCACTATATTGTATCCATATTATCTCAGAAAATATATTCTAACTTCTCTCCTATAATAAGTGCAGTATAGCGTAGTTGCTTTCCATCCGCAACACTTGCACAGCCAGAAGGGCATGGCAGTGGCAGAATACATTTTCCCTGGCCAATACTCTACCATTTTACATATAACATTTCTTAGCAGTCCTCTTCCTTCTTATTTGCTAGGGCAAGCGATGAAAGGAAGATGGGTTTTATCCTTCTTCCACACATGGGTAATATCTATGGCATAGATTTACAGCAGCAAATACCACCAAGGCCCACTCTCAGCTGGCACTACCTACCCACATTAACACCAGTGAATTCTCTCAGACTCCAGCTGTTTTGGCCTCATCCAGACTGCATTCTGGGAATGACCTCTAGCCTGTGCTAATACCAAGCTGTGCTTGGGAAGCCCCCAGAGCCATCCCAGCTGGCACAACCCATAACAATGCTGTGGATGTCATTAACCATTTGCCCAAGCAGATGATGGTGATCCAGTGCCCATTCTTATGTTCTGGCTCTGTTTGGCACACATTGCTTCAAGGAAATAAAATATTGAAGGTCATAAGCATGGTCAGGACAACTCCATTCTGCTTCTTTCCACCAAATACGTTGAAAAGAGAAAGATTTTGAAAAGATTGTCAGAACTGTGCCACACAAAATTTTGTACATCCCTCAATTTTTGTGAAAAGGAAAGTTAGGTTCAAAACTGTGTACATGACAAGCTGCAATGCAAAGGTTGGTAAGGATTTTTGTTATTCTCTAACAGTGGGACAGAATTTGGGAGACTGGGGCATAGTGAAGATGAATAATTTTTTTTTTTCTTGAACACAATTACAAAATAAATAATAGAATTCTACTTTGAACTGTGTTTCAGATACTAGATTTACTGGTATGACATAATCACTGATTAATAATACAGTGATCATAAATTCATAGTTCATATCAAATGATGTTGAAGGAGGTTTTGCTGTGTTTATATTTGTAATGATGGCAAGTGAGCAAAACTCATACTATTTTGTAATAATCTTTTTGCCTTGTCCTTGGTGTCTGAGTAGAATTTTCTTGTTTTTTGTTTTTTACTTGTTTTGTTTTTCTTGCTCATTTAGAATTTAGGAGGTTTCAGTTGGGTAATCTTGTTATATAAGGATCTTCACCCAAACACTTCACATATCTTCAATGATTTTGTTTACAAGATTCTTGTGGCTGGAGCCAATATCTGAGTACATATTTAACTAAATGTGCAGATGCAGGCATCTAATTAACTGTAGTGTTTACCACACTTTTGTACAGCCAAATCCTTCTCAGAAAGCTATCAAATGGTAACACAAGCCTTGCTTTGGCACAGAGAACTGCACTGCTTGATATTTTTTAAGGTACAGATAATCTCTGAAGCACAATCCTCTTGGCTGAGACCAAAGATCTTCTACTGAGAGCAGCTCCTTCTTGCATGTCACACGTACGGTGGGGAACATGTCTGCTCTCCATCTGCTCTGCCCAACTTTTCCAGGCCATATCATGCACCTGCAGGAAAAACTAGCTCAGTAAGAAAGATATTCTGGTGCCAAGTGAAATGTCTGATGGGATTAGGAGAGTTGTCCTATACCTTAAATTTAGCAGGAAGTGTTTGCACAGGAAAGGTGAGTGGGCAACATGTTCCACAATTCTTTGGCTGTGGGGGGAGATTTAGCAACAAAGAGCTCAACAGACTCTAGTAGATCTTATCTCTATGAGGCCTCCAGAGTCTGGAGACAGGGCTAAGGTGTAAACAGAATACTCTTTAGTATGCACAGCTAATGTGGTCACATCTGGGACAGTTAAGGAACCCTTTGTTTGTTATCTATGTTGTTGTGAAGAACTTAAGGATAATTAACCGTGAGTAGATTTACTGCTTACGAGCGAAGGATATATAAGATGTGTGTAAAACACAATAAAGAAAACTTGCTATTCTGATGCTACACTGACTGAGGGAATTCTGTAACGGGACCAAGCGCCGACATTTGGCCACTTCAGCCCACCTTTATCTCAGCGCTGCCTGCTGAGAACTGGGAGGTTCCTGGAGTGGAGCACTGGGGCAGCACCTTGGAGTGCTCTGCAAAGCCCTGGGAAGTCACAAGAAAGGAGTCACTCTGCTCTGTGCTTTTTTATTTAGCCCGCGCTCAGTACATGATGTTGAAATATCACTTTTTGATCATGGAAAATTAGAATTATCCAAAACAATGATCAATATCAGACAGACTGGCTCCAGCCTTCTGGCAAGCAGAAAGCTGGATAACTGTATTCCATCTACCTAAATCCTTCAGATACTTTCACTGAATAAAGTTTTTTTACTTTTCATCTTAGCTAGTTGCATAGTATGACAATATGACTTGCTTCATAGAGGAAGTGAAACTTTTAATTGTGAGCAAAATGACTCAAATTTATAACTGCTAGTTTAGTGCAATTAGCAGAATAAATAAATGCACTGAATACTTCTGTTCTCCCTCTTTGATGAAAGGCTCTATATAGGTGTATTATCCAGAGTTAAATGCGCAGATTTTGTTGAGAGATGTCAAAAAATCTGAAATATCTGGAGTGTTGCTCTCCTGTGAAAATAAAAATGTTATTATTGTAATAATGTTAAAGACATCTTCCTAGAGCTTATTCACTACCTACATGTATGGCTGACGTCCAAATTAGCCATGCTCCAGATCCTAAACCATTAAAATTACTAGCCAAAGTAAATGATCATAACAAAAACAAACAGCCAACCTCATGCTTATCATCTCCTATATTACTTAAATTAGACTATCGCTGTTTTATTAAGTGACAATAACACTGCCTCTAGTAATATCTATGCGTATGCAAGTGCTTACCATCTCCTATACTACTTAACTACTGCTATTAAAATCAGGTGAACTCACCCGTCTCAGAACCTGTGATGTACTTGAGGTGAACAGATCCTGTGACTTGAGGGTACATAAGTATGTAGTTTTGAAGAGGAGATTAAATGGACCTGGGGAACAGTCACTAGTGCTATGATTAAAGGGAACTGTCCAACTAGCTCTGTTCTCTTCTTCCATTCTTCCCTTTAAACCAAATTGCTGAAATAATAGTACTTTTCTTAAAGTGCTTGATTACTCTTTTTCTGCCACGTTGGAAGAAAATGTCTTATCTATTTTACCAGAGGTATGGCTAAGAAACTTTAGAATTGGCCTGCTTTTCAGTTTCTATATCGATATGCTCACACTGGACTCAAGAGGCAGGTGTGGCCAGTGGGTCTTTAATCTGACTTTTCTTCTGCATCTGGTGCACCTCCTTCTGTGACTTGCCTGCTGCCCACTCTTTGAGAGAAAAGGAAACCTCTAACTTGCCTTTCACTTCGCAACGGCTACTTGTGGGATATCTGTAAGGTTGGCCAGTCCCTTGAGAGACTCTGGTCCAAATTAATTTGCCAGGCTATTGCCATGCAGCGATACTCAGAGACTATGTCCAAACTTGGCCTACTGGGAAATGTCCTGGCTCCTCACAGACCTGGACACCTGTCTGAAAAGAAGAGATGGAGGAAGGGATCTTGGCCATGCCTGGGTATCCTGCCAATATGGACATCCAAGGCAACCAGGCCAATGTGATCTTGGAAGTACTCCTGGATTCCCCTAGAGAAGTACAGACATCCTCCTTTCTTTCCTTCTTACTTCTAATAATACTGAAATTTGCATGAAAATCTCATTTCAGTTGCAAAGTATCTGCTCACAAAATGCAAAAATGCTGCAGCACTCTGTCGGGTACCATATGTATGATAGCTCACAGGAAAAAGATATGTGTGATTTCCACTCCTCAGGAAGAATGATGTAGCACTTTGAAATTACCAGCTGTGTAAAATTAGGAAGGCCTTAAATGTCAGTGAAATGCAGAGCTTTCTTGTTGTTCTTGACCTTTTAGCTATCTTCTTGCTGTGAAACTTAAATAAAAGACTTCATTAAAAACTACCGCAGCTATGGCCTGCAGGAAATTCAGTCACTCTGTTTTGTTCAACAAATGGATCTCACTATCAGCAGCAAAAGAAGAAGAGACTCAGTGGAAAAATGGAATGTAAATAATACTTTAGGGGAAAAAAAAAAAAGCTCTAGGAGAAGATCAAATGAATTGATCTACTGAGAAATCAGGATGTTCTTCAGGAAGCAATTGTAGTTCCCTTACTAACAACAGTGAACTTTGGAAGAAAGTTTAACTACCACTTGTGAAGACATAAGGACAAAAACTGCATCAATTGGTAGATTTTTCCCCTGCGTTTCTGTACAGCCATCTGTGTTTATCAGCTACCAGCACTTAATGGAGAAATATATCACTCTGTAGTCTAAAAAATTTATAACTATTCAATCAAAACTCTAACGATGCTATATCTCAGATGACCCCCTCTGACTGAAGACATTGTCCTGGAGAAAATCTGTTTTAGAAAGGATGTAACACTTACAGTATCATAATTACAATTAAATGGTCCTGATCTATATATTGCCAAGATTGTTTCTTTAACTGCACCAACCCTACCTATAAGTTAGTCAAATTTCCGCATTTACCCTTCCACACATAAGCAAAGTATAGAAAATGGATATGAAAGGAATGAAATAATATGAATTTTTCAGATCACAGACCCTTTAGTGGTGAACTTCCATAGCTGCTTCCTTGACAAAATACTTTAACTCATGTCCCTTGATACAAATGGAGCCTGTCTACAAGGTGCAAAAGTTAAACTGCATGAGTAAAGCTGAAAATCACTTTATTGCAGAGCTTAAAATCAACAATTCGAGAAACTCTTCTAGATGAGTTTGCGAAAGGTGCTGCATACATGAGTAACGTACATTGAATATTCAAGTTAGTTGCGTAGCTTCTTTGTGAAAAGGGAACAGTTCATTCCAATTAATGCATTTGAAGATACACTAGGGTTTTACTGGTTTTATTATTATTATTATTTATTTATCATCATCATCATCATTATTATTTCACAGTGTAAATGATTGACCACAGCAACATATTTTTTCTGAGGGCTTTCTGAATAAAATCCAAGTTCCTGTTATCACCTATCCTCCCTAAATATAGAGAAGCATTGTGTTCTCACTGCTTCTTGTCCAAAATCTAATTTCTCTGATATTTAGAACATTGTTCCAAAATTCTTAATTCCAGCATGAACTAATTCATATTTTATGAAACTATTATTTCAGCACTGTCCTTTGTTTAGGGATTGTTTAGTCTGGAGAAGAGGATGCTCCAGGAAAACCTTATCTCTTTCTACAACTATGAAAAAGGAGGTTGTGATGAGGTGGGAGTCAGTATTTTCTCCCAGGTAATTAGTGATAACATAAGAGGAAATGGCCTCAAGTTGTTCTTGAGGGGAGGTTCAGGTTGGATATTAGGAAAAACTTCTTCTCAGAAAGAGAGGTGAGCTATTGGCACAGGCTGCCCAGGGAAGAGGTGGAATCACTGTCCCTGGAGGTGCTCAAGAAATGTGCAAATGTTACACTGGTGGACATGATTTAGTGGACATGGTGGTGACGAGTTGATGGTTGAACTAGATGATCATAGTGATCTTTTCCAACCTTAATGATTCTGTGATTCTAAGAAGACAACTCAGGAAAAGGAAAAATCCAACTCTGATGATGGTTAGATTGCTATCCTAGGATATAAGAAACCATGATTTACATTCATGTTCAAAAATCCACATTTTAACTGCAAGACATCTATTTTCAGTCATTATCCCAAGGCACACCATGAGGACATAACATCCTCTTTCACTTAATTTCATCTCATCAATATTGAGACAAGAGACAATTTAAACAAATGATTCATTAACATTATTTTTAATAACCTCTCCTATAAACTCAGTAGATGCAGCAAATAGTGGTACTGCCTTCTGCTATCACTGCCACAGGAACAGGAGTCCTCTGTTAAATGGAAATTGTGTTGAGCAGTGATGTGACAGAAGATTGATTAGACAAATGGCTCTCCTCTGTGGAACATCTATGCTACCAATGGCTGCAAAAAAGACATTTTTTCATCAATCAGTACATTTGTCTAGAGCAATCCACACCTGCAGCTTTCAAGCTTTTTTTTTTTTTTCCAAATACTTTAAAGTTGGGAGATAAAGATATGCAGAGGACAGGCATTGTACTATTTGTTACAAAAATACATAGTGTAAGAGAGCCGGAAAGTTAGAACAAAAGAGGGAAAAACAAAAAGGATTGAAAGATTGTTTTTCTGCAGAATTGGGGATGTGTTTAGGATTATTATTATTTTTTTTTTTTGCAATATTTTAAATCATCAAATTAAAAGTTTTCTGTCCTTCATACAGTAGTTGAATCACTGCTAGTTTTGAACTTGGAGCATCATCAGTGCTTTGCAATATGTCATTCCCTAACCACAGGGGGTACTTCACATGTCATCAACGGAGAAGTAAGATTTAATCTAATCTTCAGCTGCTTGAATCTCTAGAATTGCATTTTATAATAAATTCTATGCTTCTCTTCAGTTGTCAGCTATGAATTTCCCTCTCTTTAATTCTTGGCTGCAAAGCATCTTAAAATATCTACCTACTTTGCAGTACTTACTGTAGAAGGTCTGCAGAGTTCAGCATTGTGGGAGCAGTAATTATGCTCAGTGTGTATTTCCATGAATGAGATTGAGGTGCTTTGTCATACTTCTGTTTACAGAAAAAAAAAAAAAAAAGGAACTATATAAGCATTTTGTATGAAACTGCATAGCAAAAGAGTTAATGTCCCAAGCACTGAGTGGAAGAGTGAAAGGAGATCACAACAGTAACTAGATAGGAAGCAGTTAAAGGAGGGAGCCTTGCAAAGTCGAGGTATTACTCCAGATCGATTTCCTTATCTTGTGAGGACTATGCAGAACTGTTGAATTGCAACAAGCAAATCTGGGAGAGGGAAAGACCTCTTTTACTATGCCTACACACAAAGGAGAGTCAACTAGTGACCATTTTGGTAGGGGTAGACTGAGACCCCCTGAAGTCCCTCTAACCCCCCCACCGACCATTTCCAGAGTATTCTGAGCATCAACCTGTGCTTGCACAGAGATAGGGCCATATCTTGATCACAACATTAGAGGGGGTCTGGCAACCACCCAAGACCCCAGACTCATTTACAGAGTATTCTGAAGAAGAAGTGATCTTCTCCCAGGGGTGGGAGGGGGAATAGGGTTGGCAAACACATAAAAATCAAAGGACTGACTTTGAAACAGCCATCAAACAATCCCGACTACTGCGACACTTCTGGATTCAAGGGTGGTCACTCCCTCTTTTCTATCTTAATCATCTCTCTCTTTCTCTCTCTCTCCCCCTCTTCTCAAATTGTATTAGAACAAAACACAAGACGTACCATCATAACTCAAGGGGTCTTCCCTTACCCAGGGTAGCCCAGAGTTGGGTTATGACACATTTATAGATAATTTGCTATCTGTCAACATACTGTGCTCTTTCTGGAAGAATCAGCAAAACCAAGCATTGCAAGAGAAATTTAATGTTTCTCTGGTATTGTCCCAGGGAACTGAGAGTTACTATTTGATACTTTTACATAAATGTATCAAGTAAATGTTTAAATACCTAAGTGGGGTCTGAGTGTTAAAGGTCTGCGATAATTTTTGAGGTTGTTTGGAAATTTATAATTGGGTAATCTGAAGCCTTTTTGATTAATTCCTGACTGGATCGCTGAGTTAGTAGTGCCAGTACTCAAATGTTTCCCAGTTGATGATTAAATGTGTCCGTTCTCCAAATGTGCCGTATGTTCCAACCCAAACAAAACAAGTCAGACTTCTGAGCTCATGAATAATATCAATCCAAAATAAAGATGTTTGGATTCTCTGTATCTACAGAATAAAAGGAACATAATAAAAAAAATAATCTGAACTGAGAATGAAACTTCAAATAATTTGATAAAGATTACTCACAGTTTCCTGTATAGGATTGCTTCTACATTCCAAGTGAAAACATTTTGTGAAAATTCCTGACAGTACAATGGTTTGTTCTTCTCTTGCACAAAGGTGTGCAGCTCTGCTAACAAAATGATCTGTAGTTCCCTCCCTGATGTTCTGTGCCCTGGCCACTGAAAAATATAATAAGATCTATCAGCCAGGCCCAGAGCTCAAGGTACATTTCAGTAAAATGGCAGATAAATGGTGTACTGTGGTGATTCCCTACTTCATGGAAAAAAAGAGGAAATTTTGGACTATCCATGACCATGATCTTATGCATACTCCCAAGGCTTAGCAATCTCATCTCTACAGAATGCAAAGCACAGGGGAAAAAAAAGAAAAAAAAGAAAAAAGAAAAGAAAGAAAGCCACAACCAAACAAAAACCAACCAACCAACCAAAAAAAAATTACATCAGCTCTGTTCTCCCATTCCAAACTACAGAGTAGTATCCAGGAAGAATCACAAAAAGCCATAACCTCTTACTATGTCCTACTCTCCTGGATATCAATAATCTCCCGGTCTTGAAAGGTCAGTCTGGGAAGTAAAAAATATGTTCAGTGTATTTTCATGGAACTATAAATAACTACCAGATTTTCCAATGATTTAGCTCTAGATGTTTGTGAATGACACCTGCTAAATTATAGGCAGAATCTTGTCTGGTGGGATTCAGCAGAGGCTTATCATTGACTTCTCACAGATATCTCACAGCTGTGAGATAAGTTCTAATTCAGTAACCACCACACAATTTGATCATTTAGTATTTGTGTATATTTCTGCATCTGCATCTGTGTTCTATAACATATTTCTTCTGAATGCAGCCGTCATAATCTACCTTTACCATTGCAGACCATTTGGAGACCATTTTCTCTGTTTACCCACAAAGGAAATTTAAAACAGTTACAAAATTCTTAATACCAAAGCTAAACACAATTTGTTTATTTTTAAATACATATATATATATATATAATATTTTGAAATATCTCTATTCATTTATTACAGACTTTTATCATTACTTTCAGTATCTATCTTAACTTTTTTTCACCAGGCTTAATGGCTACAGTGAGACATCTTGTAAAAATGACTGTATCCCTCACTGGCTTATTTTGTCAATTGTTTGAGTCCTATCTTCATGGTTTCTAATTTATTTTTTTGCAACCTTTCATATTTTCTTGTATTTTTACAATCTTGTGGACACAAAGACTTCATAGAATGTTCTGATTCAAGTGCCTTTTGCCACATACATAATGCCCCATGACAAGATCCTCTTAGTGCTGAGTACTTGCTTATTTTTATCAGAGGATTCACATACATGATAGTTCCTTTTTATACATCATGGCATTCAAACCTCCTTGGGTGTTTTCTTTCTCACGCTTGCAGACTTGTTGTCCTGAACACCAATTCAAGATCTGCTGTAGTTGCATGAACGTGCAATGAGAAACTTTTTCCATCATCTTGTTACACACTGGAAAACAGCATTTGAAAGTAACTTAAACAACTCCCACCTTCGGTACAGTAAGTCAGTGAGAGTACATTTCATGTAGTCACTATACAAATGATAGTGATTTCTAGAATGAAATGCATTACTAGTAGCTTTTAAATTTTTATTTTTGGAAAATAATTTGTTCTCTATCTGTCAAGCAGGCATCAAAAATGAACCTGAAAGGAAATATTGTACATGTAGTTCAGGAGCTCACCTCTGCAGAAAATGACAAAACCGCAGTTCCAAAGGTATGTTTGTACACATGAAATTGGCTTGAGCATAATATTAGCACTGAATATGAATTTATAGTTCTCAAAACTCTCACCATCCACCATCTCTACTCTGTGGAACTATCCTAGGGCCAGTACAAAAGTTCCCAGGCATCCTAAGACCTGCCTGGTCTTCTTTTGAACCAGAAGTCCTGATGCCTTGGTACTTTGTAAGTGCCTCAATCCCACCATGATCCAAGGCATTCTCTCACCTCTGTTCCTATAGATGTCAGGTTAAGGACAGCACACTCAAGGAGCATCTCATAGGGCAAGAAGAAAATGCAGCATCACTGTCTTTCTTTCACTGTGCATATATACAGGTTTGTTTGTTTGGTTTGGTCGATGGATTTTTTATTTATCTGTTTTGGGCACATTACACTGGTGATCAGTGAAATAGGATGTGTGCACTTGTGGATGGATGAGACTGATATATCTGTCCCTGTCCTCCAGGGTAGCTGCAGATTACAGTGCTCCTCGGCCTTTCTGGGTTCCCTGAGGAAACACATCCATGACCTCTTTGGCAAATAGAGGATGGTGAAGCAGTACTGTGTGTTTTGCTAATGGAAGCGAGGAGCTTGCTGTTACACCTGACAGCGCATGGATTGGCAGTGCTCTTGTCTTCCCCCTGGTATAGGTAAGAAAGCTCTTCAGAGTCACATCCCCAGTGCAATAAAGACCACCTTTGTCTTCTCAAATACCTTGTTACCACTACAGGCCTACACACAGAAGTCCTGCATCTATCCAAGCATTAAAATATGACTTCTAGAAGGGAGCTTTTCAGGCTGAAACAAGGTGACTGACAGTGCAGTGTAACATTTTCTTTCATCTGCAATTGTGTCTCTGAACAACTGTATGAAAATGGTGGTGACATTGGTTTCAAAAGGATTATCAGTGTGATTATACTGACTAGAAAATTAATTAATCGTTGACATTTGTCAAAAAATTGTCATTGAAATTCTATTACTTCATTATTAGCATAATGAAGAGATTATGTTTGCCCTCTCAGCAATCAATCAAGTGTCTGGCATGCACTCCAAAGTCAAGGAACTAAACTTAAAATCAGAAAGTGTTTGATTCTGAAAACAGGTGGTTTTGCTTATTTGATGGGTACCACACACTAGTTTTCAACAACTATTTATTTGTGTCTTTGAGATGATCTTTTGTGCAAGACGAAACATTACAGACACCAAAGCAAAATGTCCTACCAACATTAAGGGAGGATTCTGAACAAGAGATATATAGAATAAAACTATCAATTTCCTCTACAAGTTCTTATTAGTAGGGATCAGTACCACTATCCCTGTTTATCAGTGCAAAAGTGACAAGAGAGGTGAACCTTTGATAAAGAGAGACATCCAGGACCTGATCCCAGCAATGCTGAGTACCAGTTCACTGCTCTGCTGTCCAAGTAAACTTTATTACAGTAGTATAACTACTCTTGACTTTAAAGCTGCTTTCAAAATAAAAGGATATGACCCACAGTAATTACTCATGTTAAAAATATTGACTTAATCACAACACACAGTAGCACAATCATACACATTGGTACCTCATGAATTTGCTGCTAGACTGCTTTGGCACAGATGTCTGAGCTAAATACCTACAGTCAAAAGTGGAGAGAGCAGGAAAGTTTGTTTGCAGTCTGAATGTAGTATTAATTACCATGTCACTGCTTTCTCTCTACCTGAGTCATTACCTCACATCCACTAAAGTGCCTAACCCATCCGCAGATCCTGTAACTCAAGATGATGAGTTGCTTCATTTGCTGAATGACAAGGGTCCCAGGTGATTCTATTGAACAGCATTTCCTGAACATACAAAAGTAACTCTTTTCAAAATAACTAGGTTTCACCATGTGATTTTTCACCAGCAATAGGCTATGCTTTATGTGACATTTTTCTGGTCCCCCAGAAGCACTGAAAATCAGTGAAAATTTGAACAGAAAATAACAGCTGGAATCCTCTGCTGGGAGTCTCAGGCTACACGTGATCAGTTGTGTTAGTTACAGGGCAGATGGCTCTTCTTTCAGTTTGCAGTGAGTGGATGGCAGAAAAGATTTATGGTCCATATATCTTTCTACTTCATTGGCTATACTGAGATGTAATTCAGGTGGTGGACAGACCAGTGAGCTTCAGCTTACCAATAAAGGAAAGATGATAAAGGAAGGTAAATCAGATTACATTTTAGAGCTCTATCTATTGTGCTTTAAAATCAGATAATTTGTTACTCAGCATGGCTGCGAAGGGGAAATTCCCAGCTTCCTTTAAGGATAAAGACTAATCAGTTTTTAGTATGGGAAGGCTTTACAGGATTCAAACTTAAGGTTTAGCACATACCACAGAATTATAGAATCATAGAATCGTTTGAGTTGGAAAGGACACTTAAAGGCCATCTTGTCCAACTTCCCTGCAATGTACAGGGATACCTACAACTAGATCAGGTTGCTCAGAGTTCTGTCCAGCTTGACCTTGATTGTTTCTGAGGATAGGGCATCCACCACCTCTCTGGGCAATATGTTTCAGTGCTTCACCACCTTACTTAAAAATACTACTTCCTCATATCTAATATAAATCTCCATTCTTTTAGTGTGAAACCATTTCCCTTTGTCCTATCACAACATACCTGCTAAAGAGTCTGTCCCCTTCCTTCTTATAACCCCCTCCTTCCCTGTTTTAGATACTGAAAGGCTGCTCTCAGGTCTCCCCAGAGACTCCTCTTCTCCATGCTGAACAGCCCCAGCTCTCTCAGCCTGTCTCGTAGGAGAGATGTTTCATCCATTGGATGTCATTGATGAATAGGTTAAAAGAACACTGGTCCCAGTACTGACCCCTGAGGGACAGCACTTGTCACAGATCTCCATCGAGACATTGAGCCATGGACCACCATTCTCTGGGTACAATCTCACAACCAGTTCCTCATCTATCAAACAGTCCGTGTACATGTGTGTAAGCAGGTATACTTTGTGTAGTGAATGTATGCTAAGTCACGGCCTGAAATAGTGATTGAGCACCTGATGGGAAAGCAGGGCCAACCCAGGGGAGCTCAGGTGCATGCGATGCACCTGAGTGTCTGGAAGGGGTGGAGCCAGAATCCACCCCTTCCCAGACTTCATTTAAGGGTTGGCAGTGGAGGTGAGGGTTTTTCATCTGGATGTTCTTGCTTACTAGAGGATCTTACAGGCCTTCTGAAGGTAAGAAGTTTCTCTTATTTTTGTGCTTACTGCTGTTACTTCTGAGTGGATCTTCATTTGCTGTGGGACCTTGTTGCTCTGCTATCTTGTTGTGTTTTCCATCATGTTATACCTTGTATGATAGACACTATGCAAGAAGAGAAAGTATTGTAAAATCGTTAGCAGGACTTCTGTTTGTTTCTTTCTGAGACATAGGTGGTCTTGTTTAGTTTTCTGTAATTTTGTTGGTTTTTTTACTTCTGTAAGTTCTTCTGTATCTTCTTGAATGTAAAATAAATGTCTTTTTTTTTTTTGAATGATTCTGAACAAGATTCAGATTCTTATTCCTCTTTTCCTTAAAAATAGGAGAGCTTTTTTCTTTACTTTAAAAGCATGGTGTATGCATTTGTGCATCTGCTAGGGTATTTGTTTCACTAAGACAACTGTTGTA
The DNA here is from genome assembly GCF_002078875.1 of Numida meleagris. Taxonomy (NCBI): domain Eukaryota; kingdom Metazoa; phylum Chordata; class Aves; order Galliformes; family Numididae; genus Numida; species Numida meleagris. The sequence goes on along the minus strand of NW_018363728.1, from coordinate 899,034 downwards.
TAGATTCACAGCTTTACCAGCTCTGGCCCTTTGTTTCTGTCTCACACTGGTAGAAGCATATTGCTCTGTGCTGATTTATCTGCACATGTGCACTCACATGCCTGCACAAAAAGTAGGAAGAGAATACTACAATTGCATGCCGAAGCAGGCACTATCCAGGGAAAGATGGTCCAAATCCTGCTCAATACCTGTATGAGCGTTCAGGCAGAAACAGAACCCAGACAGCAATCTTGAGGATTTCAAGCTCTATTTCTACAGCTTCTTGTAGTACAGATCTTCAGGTAGTATCAGCAGATAACAGAGCTGGCTCTATATAATGTGTCCATAGCTGAGCACTGACCACAGTACTGGTGGTATATGCAGCAGGTACAGCATGTTCATGAAAGAGAAACACAGTTTAGGGCAGTCAGGCAAATTATAGCTCTTAGCAGAGCAGTTGCTACTGCAGAGTGATGTGTTAGATGCTTGATGGCCATCATCACTCTCTCTAATTCCTACTCAGGTTCATCTGGATGCTGACAGCTGATTCAGGCTGCTCCCTTACCTTACAGGTTTATTTACTGTGTGGAAGCTGATGTAAGGAAAGGATGAAATGAAGGCCAAGTACAAATTAACTGTAGTTGTGGAGGAAATACTATTAAAGCATTTCATATCTGGTTAGGGCTTTCCTTTGGCCTGAAAGTTTGCATTTATATTACAAGCTACAGAAAATTACTTTGCTAATGTACTCAAAAGCAAATACGTCAAGAAACTTTCTTGTGTACTTCTATGCAACAAGCATAGGAAGAAACAGTCTCTTTATAGAGTAAACACTTGTCACTGAAAAAGACAAGCTTTCCCATTCAATTGAGTTCAAGTGGTTAGACCTTTTATTTTTGACAAATTAAAATGTCATTTCTTAAAACATCGCTTCTAAAGCTAAGTGAATATAGCAGCCATGATTGAAGTGGAAGAGCGATATCCAACATAATACAAGCCACTCATCTGTAAGCTGAGCCAATTTTCTTACAAGTGCTTTGTAGTTATGCTGTGGTTATCATCAATACGATTCTATATCCCTTCTCAACACCATCAACTCCATTGAATGGTCAATGACAGTAGGGTCTCTGATATAGGTAAATTTGACTAGTGTCGAATTATGTTCACAGAAGATTCAGAATCTGTCTTCAGAGACTCAAAGGCTCTCCCTGACAACTAATTCCCCCAGATTCCTACAAGAGATCATCAAATGTTTTGTTTCATGTTTATATATAATAAACTTTAGGGAAATTTTTATTTTGTATTTGTTTTTTATATCAAGATTCCTATGGCAGCATACCCATTCTAGGGAGTGGCTTGGAAGGCACTGCTGCCATCAGGAATGAGGACCAAGAAGGTGGTACCAGGCTGCTTGATTAGCCTTGTCCACAGTTCTCCTGATAGCCAGGGGCAACTCACCCTGCTGTGGGCCCTTCTTTGATCCATGTTCTGAGGGCAAAAGGAAAGTCTTGGCTTATTGTCCTGATCTGGCTATGAGGATCAAGCTGCCTGATAGGTAGCCCCAGACACCACAGCACACATAATTTGTATACCTTCATTTCCTCTTTCCCAGTTCTTGTTTCCTGTTCTCTATCCTTGTACCTCACTTCCTTTAATGCAATCTTCTCCCAGAAAAACAACCTTCCTCTGATTATTTTTTACCTTTTTGTCCCATTTTTCTACAGCTGTACACAAACTAGTCATGACATAATTACCGATGTAATCTTGGTGTTATACAATCAATCCAGCTGGTGACTTGACTTTAGCTGAGTCTAGGCAAGACTCAGCTCCCTGAAAAATACTGACGCTACTTTTCAGTTCCTGTGGAGTTTAGCTCTTTCTTATTTATCTCTTCCTAAGCCATCAATTGAATCCACCCATGCTCCACAGTGCTGGCAGCAACATCTGTCGGCTTTTGCAGCTGATGCCTCTGGCAGCTTTGCCCATTGTACTTAGTAGTTTCTCATGTTCTCCTTCTCTAGCTCAGCCTCTGCTTGGGTCTTACTGCCACAGCGCTCCAACTTTTTTTTTTGCACAGATCATACCATGACACCTTGTTACCTACCTTGTCAGCTCCCACACATCCCCCATGCCCTCTGGCCACCTGAGGGACTCCGGCACTGGTTAGCTCATCTGATGAAGGTGTTTTCTTTAGGCATTTCTTCCACACCTGGAAAACAGGTTCTCACACCTGAATTCACAGACATGGAGAAAGAGGACTGGAGGAAGGGATCAGGGTTTCACTGAATCTTTCTTGCTTTTTATGGCTTATGTTGCTTTTTTGTTTAATCCAGTATGTATGCTTATTTATTCAGGAGTAAGGAAATGCTATGTTCTGCTTTGGCTAAGAGTCAGCCTTGAACCCATTTCAAGCTACCCAGCTAGTAACACTGGAGCATCTCTAGTGAAATAGTGCTCTGAAGAATGCATAGAGTTGCCCTAAAACATCTTCAAACTCTCTCTCAACAAATGGTTCAAAAGCCAGCCTTAAAAGAGAATATCACAAAAATGTTTCCTTTAAATTTTGATTATTCCCTTTATTTATACCTTTCCAAAGATGGTTCTACATTATTTTCACACACCTCATTAAATTGTCTTTGCTAATTCTGTTTCTAATGCTTTATTTTGCCTAGTGAGCAATCACAAAATTGCAAATTCTCAAACTTTTCTCTGTTCTTTAGCTTCCTTCTGCTTTTCTTTGTTTTATGGTTTTATTCATACTTTTACAGAGCTTCAAAGCATGGACCCTGTGCTACTCTTCTAAAACTGACACAGCCTGTCAATGACTTACAGGCTGGTTTGGGTTGGTTCCATGACTAATGGGGGGGGACCCACGGACCCATGCTCTAGGAAAAGGGTAGGGAGATGTACCTAAAACCAAAACAGCAGCAATGATTTGAGGAGGAAAGATGATTTACTAAATAAGATATTGGCATGCAAGATAATACAATATAATTGGAAATGAAGATAATAAATCAAATGAGAGTGTCCAAAAAACCAAAGGCCTTTCTCTAATGCTGAAGATCAGACAGCCAGGGAGCGCACACCCAGCTGGGATGGGCAGAAAGGGAAAAGAGCATGTTTCATGATATGTGAACAGTTTTATCTTTCTCTGAACAGAAAATGGAAATAGAACAACACAAAGTCCTTTGGGGCGTGTAGTTCTTCTCTTCTATCGACAATCCACAGAACTGGAGCACTAACTCTAACTTTCAATGAACTACATGATATTATGATGTGGAATACTGATAACCAAAAATCATAAAACCATGACACAGCCATAGTGAATTTTGTATCTATAAAGCTTTTATCTTAGATCATAAAATCTGAGATTCTCTTTCAGGGGAAAAAAAGGAAGCATCCTCCCTGTGATGAAAAGGTTTGTGAAAACTGAACAGTTATTTAATATATACTTCTTTCCTCTTTCATGTCTAATCTGAAGGATCAATTTTAAGTCACTGTATACCTCTAAGGTAGTCTTTACTACATGGGGCAGACTATTTCAGAGTTTTCCAATTCTGTTCTTTGATTTACCAGGGATAGTGCTCATTCTTACATGTGATATTCTGAGTCTGTAATTGAGAAAACTGTTTCATTCTAGAGATAAACTGGGAGTCATTTCACAGTCCCTAACTTCTTAGCTATCTCTTTTCTCCCCTATATAGCACACTCAATGCTTAGCAAAGATAGCTACTTTGACTATTTTATACTTTGACTTTTGCCTTAACTAAAATGTTTTCCTAAGGTGGGCTCCCAGAAATACTTAAAAATATTCCATCCAGAAGTTGCTCATAGCTGTGTGAGACAAAAGCAAAAGGGTGCTTATGATTAACAACTCCTGATGTGTCAGTAAAATAAACAGTAGAAATGAAGTATCTCAAAAGACCAAATGCAGGATTCCTGCTGATGCAGGAGGCATAGTTATGAATGCAGATAAAAATTTATTGATATGCCCTTGTCATCTATATATTGTTTTTGAGGTGTTTTGAGAAAGCTCACACCAAAATCTCACTTATGTATACTGTAGGAGTAAGAAAGATCTCATTATTTTTTGGAACAAAAATATTCTCTCTGCTCGTTTTTTGATTCACTGAAGCAGAAAGTTAAGAGCATTGCTGTGTTGTGCTTCTTAAGTTGTGATGTGCCTTGGCAAGTCTGCACTAGCGTGTTCTAAAGACTATTCCAAGCTCTATTTATCTTTTCTTTATTACTGGTCTTGCAGAGCAATCATGACTCTAATATCTCAAATTCTTCTCAACTTCTAATCTGGACAGATCTACTTGTTAGAGTTTTCTGTAGCAAGTTTCTAAATTATAGCCTCTCTAGGCTTAATCCAGTCACTGTATTTGTTGGAGAAGGTGTGAGAAGGGCTTTCATAGTGATTTCAAGTTGAGAATAAACTGGTCTATTAAGGCAATTTCACATTTTCTTTTTATGTTCTTCCTCTTCTTTGATTTACTGGCTATGTATTTTAAAATAAGAACTGTCCTTCAGCTCACAAGTTTCCTGATGGTCTTCAATGAAATAACAAGCCAGTTTTTCTGCCACAATCTACTGCTGAGGCAAAAGCTTAATACAGCACTTTGCGGTGTTAATTTCAAACTAGAAAGGTCAAAGGCAAGACAAACACCCTGATCTTCACAAAAAGGTAATATAGACAAGAGATATCTTTCTAAAAGAATGAGTATATTAACTCTTCAGTCATAGCAGAGTGTCACTTTCAGGTTGTAAGAATAGATGTTGATCCAGATAGTATGAACATGTTCTGCTTTAAAGGTCCTCCTCAGTACAATCCTGTGTGGGTAATTAAAACACAGTAATGTTTACTGCCTGGTAAATATTTATAGGACACAAATATATTAAGTGTGGCTTTTTCTTTATAGTAGTTGGGTCTTTACATATTTATATTTTATAGTTACATTTTTAGTTTTTTTATTATTGTAGTCTTTTGCAGAGGGAAAACTGTAGCTACTTTTTGATTGCTGGACATAAGAATATAGAAAAGCCAGCATTTGTTTAACATCACCAGCAGCTACTTCCAGTATTTAAGTTTTCAAGGCCAAAATGTGATCAAGTCCATTTACACATTTTACAGACTCCTTCTTCTGAATACTACATTTCCCTATTCTAATTAGAAATCTCATTTCTATTCCTATTGAGTTGAACAGCAATTTTTCTGTCAGATTTAATGGTGCAGCACCAGAATGAGGCTTCTCATCAGAATTAAGTCCCACAGTTGAACAGATTTTTCTAAATTTATGCAGGTCAAATATAGTAAGCACAACACATACAAGTGGTTGGAGTAACCTTTTCTATTTTCTTAATGATGGTACATGTTGTTCTGCTACTTCTTGAGGTTGTCTTACATCTTTAGTTGAAGTTTTAGTGACTTTTCTTCCTGTAGATGAATGGACAAAATGAAATTGAGACTCATGTATAAATTTTCAGTATTAATGTCATACAAATATATCATGAATACCTAGATTTAAGTCTGGATTTCATCTTCTCCAGCTTCCTACTCACATAAGTCATTCTACAAGAAAGCATACTATTGCACACTGTCTTAAAAGATGTTGAACTAAGTACTACTGAAAGGTCCTATTTATTTAAACAATTTTTCCAGTTAAATGCATTTAATGGGTCACCTTTTATGAAGAGACCTCCCAGAAAAAAAAAAGAAAAAACATGCATTAGAAGTAGATCTGATGTGATAAGAGTATTTTCCTGTGTGTTCAAACTCAGTAAGCAAACTTGTTTCCAAGTTTTTGTCAGGCTGGAGTGAATACATTAAGTAGAGGATGAAAATGATTTCATCCCTATATCCCTTGAGCATTAGCTTGGCACTGATAAACAAGCCGGGCTTTTATTCCCGCACTTTTTCCTTCAGCACTAATTAAGCTGTGCTTGCTCCCTATATATCTGAGATGCTCTCTGCAGGCTTGACGGTGTTAATGGGGTTGTTTTGATGTGATCACTGGCAACTGCTACCCTTTAAAGTGCAGCACTGAAAACCGGCCACCAAATCACAGAGCCACTCTTAGACCTCTCCTCTGTGAAGGCAAAGCAAATGTAAAATGGAAACAAACACTGTACCTGGTTATATTCCTTGCTCACATGGACATGTTCTTTTTCTTCCTTCTTGCTATGACTCCTATTGTGAGCATAATAACAAGACTTTAACTGAAGATATATTTCCTGGTGAAATTAGTATCTCAAAACTGCATTCTCATGCTGCTTATATTATTCAGAATAATCCTATGAATGTAAGTAAGACTGGTATATGGCTCTTCTTTTTGCTTTGCTTCTGGATATTTAATCTTCTAATTTCTTTATTGTTAAAATAAAAGAATTTTTCCATTTTATTTACTCAGTGCCTTTTCCAGCCCCCATAGCCATAATATTGTTTCGATTTTCTTGGCAACAGCCCTTTTCTTTTCCTTCATGACTGAATTAGCCAACTACTTGTCTGTTCTGTCAGACATGGAGGGGCAAGACCAAATGTCTGTAGATATCTGCATCTGGGTTTTTCTCACCATTCTACGTGGGAAAACTTGTCCTCCCAAACACAGAAACACATTGAGAGATGCATGCATACATTTAAATGAGAACTAAGAATGCGATGCAGTGAGCAGCAGCTTAAAACTCCTTTTATCTTTTGCTTGTGTTAATTTGCGCAGTCCGTCTTTCTGGAGGAACATTGGAAACTAACGCTCCTTTTAGACCGATGAAGAACTGCAGTGTTTTAGTGCCTTCTTGTGTTGTTGCCTGGAAGTGCAGGTAAAAATTCACCTGAAGATGAATTCCATTCTGCTCAGGCATAACAAAGGAACAAATTCCTGCCTCATTTTTCTTAATTCTTCTCTAATAATGTCCCAGGACAGTCTAAAGCTTCTCAGAAAAACTTTTTTTTCAATGACAGGAAATCAGTTTAACTCAGCCAGTAGTCACTGTAGTAGTTGTAGGCTCAAAAACTTTATAATAGGTTTCTGTGCTGGGGAGTAGAGTTACCTGGGTAAGTGTGATGCTGGGCTAATGGCCGTTAGCCCCTCAGGCCCCACTAGAGGGACTTGTTTCAGACAGAGATAGTTACATGGAAAAGTCTTTCTGTGCAGTGCCCAGGATATTCCAGTTGCACTGGCAAGTCACTCTGTTTTCAAGCAGGAAAGCTGGACTGCTTCATAAAGCAGGAATGCAGGACTTGTATCTTCTATCATCTAGACTCATATTTTGCTTGCCTCTTTCACTGGAAATCTGGCAGGATGTTTGGAAACAGCACAAAACTGTACCAGAGGAGGTTCAGACTAGATATTACAAAAAACTTCTTTGCTGTGAGGATGGTTGAACACTGGAACAGGCTTCCTAGAGAGGTGATTGATGCCCCATGCCTGTCAATGTTTGAGGCATTTGAGTAATGACATTAATAATGTACTTAACTTCTGGTTAGCCCTCAAGAAGTCAGGGAGTTGGAATAAATGATCTTTGAAGGTCTTGTCCAACTATTCTGTTCTATTATATAGAGAAGAGATACTTTGAGAAATATCTTCAACAGAGCATTGTTATCAGGACTACTTAACTCAATTACTTCCACATCATAGGCCTAAATTATCAAGTAAGATGTTCTCCAGCTGTCAGCCTTGAACACTCAACCTGAGAGCTCAGGTTCGTGCTAGATTATTTCCACTTTACACATTGTCACCAGCAATAAAGACTATCCCATATGAATTCTGTCCACTGAGATACCTTTGTCCCCTGTATGGCTTTGCACAGGTGCAGCTGCTGGAGGCTTTGAAAATGTTTCTGCTGACACTGAATATGCTCTGCAGCTCAGCCTCTCTGCATCATTCTTGGACAATGAGGAGTAAAAAAAGCATGAAACAAGGTTTTTTTTTTTCCCCTTATTTCAGTCAACCAAGAGAACATTTATCTTCACTAGTTTTTAATGATAAGAGGATGAACTGCAGTTTTGTGTGGTAAAATGAATTTATTTTTTATGTATTTACAGAGACACTAAAAAAGCCTCTAAATTAAATATCCTGAAGTCCAGCACAGGAAACAGTCCTGTGTTCACACAGGACCGACAAAAAGGCTTAATATGCATTTCCAGATCTAATTATTATTGCTCTATGAAGTTCTCTACCAGTTCAGGATGTATTTCAGATAATGCTTTTCAAGAAACTGCTTCCAAGGCCTGCACACATTTAATTGAGAGTATTTTGCCACTAGTCTTCCATCAGGCCTTCAGCAAGTTAATAAATGTTTCTGTGCAACAAAAAGTGCGCGCACACGTGCACACGCACACCCCAACCAAACAACAAAAAAAACTGAATCACTCTGGGAGAAAAATGTAATTACCGTAGGAGTGACTTTGTCCAAATGCAGAAATATCCTTCATCCTTGAGAGAGCTTTCTGTAGGTCAAGACACCGATTGATGTTGGTCTGAAAAAAAACCTGAACTTTTTCCAATAAACAGAAGAGTGGAGATGTCAGTCTGCTGAAAAGAATGATTCTTCTCTTGCACCAAGTAAATGCCTAGCAACCAGTGATGTGCGTTATAAAGAGTACTGTAAATATACTTAGAATTTCTTCCATTTTTGGGAGGGCACCCTGAAAACAAATGGCTTCAAACTCTGGCCTTGATCAATCACAGGTTTAAATAGCTGGAAATTCAACCATGATTCTCTTCTTAGCACAACTACTTTCAGTTTAACAGCAACAAGATAAATTAAGTGCCTAATAGTTCCAGATGCATCTTTACACAATATCACATTACAACTAAGAAGAGAAATAACAGTTCTGTTGTGCAGCATTAACTAAGACTGATCTTAGGAACCTCTGCAGTAGCATGTATGTACATATTGGACATCCTATTAACCATATCTTAATCTCATGTTCCCACCCAGTAGAGGGCAGTAGAAGTATGAAATCAAAACCAATGTATTACGCCAGAGATTTCCTGCAGCATCATTTAAGTTGCTGGTTACCTAGGAAAAGCAAGTATCTCTTACGTGAGAAAATGATGGACTACAGAGAGGAAGAGAATGCACTGTTCTCCCTGTGCACTTGAATTAAAACACTAAGCAATTGGTGCAAATTAGAGCAAAGTGAAGTTCTCAGGCAAGGACAGTTCAGCATCAGAGTAGAAGACCTTGTTGCCGAATGTTCACTACAGATCTCTAGGAACAGCCTAGGTAGATGTCTGTAAGGTATGAGTTAGGGATACCACCTGGGGACAGAGGGAAATATGTGAATTTTTGAGATCCCTTCTACTGCTTTTCCTATGGCTGATTCCCAGTCTAAGCAGATTTTCAGGCATACCGTGGATGCATCTTCAATTTAGAAAAAGATGAGCACAAAATTAGAGTGTAAAAATTCCTTTCTAGAATAAACTCTATAAATGGTTTTGGGAGATGAATGCTATTACTTAACAACATGAATAGTATATTGTAAAGGCATCTGTATTCAGGGAAAAAATAGTGCCAGTATCAGCAGTGGCTGTTAATCTATGTGTTTGGTAGGCTTAGACATATGTTCATGGTTTCTTTAGGCAATTAAGCAAAGTATTCTAATGAAAATTTAAAAAAGAAAAGATTTAAAAAAAAAAAGCAGAGAACTAGAAGATCCATTAAAATGGCATTCACTAAATCTCTTCATGTACAATCCTTTTTTGGTAAATTCAAAATCACAGCTGATGACTTGATTAACATTTTTGAAAGAAGGAGAGAAGAAAGAGTATTATTATTGCTCTTTCTTGCAATAAAATTGTTCTGAATATAGCATCCAGAATAACATGTGGGCTATTGCTGATCTCATAAAAGTTTGAGTAATATACATCTAGAATAAACCTCTACCTTTAGATTTATGATATGTCTATCTTTACTGCTTTATACAAAGCAATTACACTGCAAACGCAAAGTTATAAATCAGGGTCTTTCCACAACATGTCCCAAATCTCACTAAATTTCCAGAGAAATGAGAATGTGTGTATATTAAGAAACAATAAACTGGGAAAAGGGAAACAGCATAATAGAGTAAGTCACATCCACTGACAAATGGCAGTTAAGTCTGAAAAAGCTGTAGTATGCAGAGTGGTTTGATCTTAAAGATCATCTGAAATACTCACTATGAAGCATCCAAACCCAAAACCTAACAAGGTGGAACGATAATCAGTAGACTTATAAAAACACATATGCTTTAATTTAATAATAAATTTCAGTGGGATTAGAAAGAATAGATGTAAAATATTTTAAATATTTTAATTTTTTTTAATTTATTTTATTTTTTTATTAAAATATTAAAATATTTTAAATTCATGTCTAGGTGAAGTCCATTCTTTCATTTTGTGTTCTTTTTTTATTGTTGTTGATGTTCAGAGGCCACAAGAACAACTGTGGGGGGGAAAAAAAGGAGATGGAGACTTGATGTCAGGAGTTGTAGAACCTGAACAAATAGATAGGAGAAAGCACAGTGAAAACAAAGGAGGAGAAAACAGTAGATGTGGAGAATAGCAGATTATTTGATTCCCTTTTAATTCATACCATTTTAGAAAGTGTTTGAACCCTGAGGGAAACAATAAAAGGAATTAGTAATAGCAGGTAAGGGTTATTAATCAGTCCTTGGAGAGAAAAAAAATATATATTTTTTAAGGAGGAAGGGAAAAAATGTGGTTTACAGAAACCTATCTTCATGAAATACAATAAACCCATGGAAGTTACTGCTGCAGACTAGTCTACTCAAAAATTGTTTATGGAAGAAAAGAATGTTCTGTAAAAAGGACTAGCTTTGCTGTTTAGAGTGGTACAGATAACACTGCTAAGGTTACTTTTAGTAGTCTTCAAATATTCATTGGCTACATTTTTGAAGATACTTCCTTCTGTGACATCAGATAACTTTTTTTGTGTGTTTAGTTGTGTTATAGACTTAATTGGAGCCTTCCTCCACCCAGACAGCAGAATACCGGGCTTAGAGAAATCTGGGATGAGAAGACAGGTATCTCTGTGTTTATTTTCTTTTTTGTTTATGGCATTTCTTTTGTGTTGCAGGTGGTGGTGTTATTCATATATGAAAACTAGTTTTGGAGTGCTGAGTGTTTGCTATTCAAGCCATTCAGAGGAGTTTATCTCATCTAATTTTAGATATGTGTTTTAGCCATTACTGTAAGTTAGTACTTGTTCTCAAACTGTCAATGAAAATTGATAGGCAGAGATACTCATGCAGTCCTAACACTGGTGTCTAAATTCAAGCAATGTCTTTCAGAATATGCCTAAGTTTCTCCGCACACTATAAGGAGAGTAAGAGGTACTTCAGCTATTTAACTTTTAGGCAATTAAATTCTAAAGGAGACTAATGCATAGAGTCACATGTCCCCTTCAGTCAACTACCTCACTTTGAGGCACTATAAGGGCAGAATTTTTTACTCCAATAATTTTCCCCAATATCATAGAATTAGCATATCCTATCAGAAAACTACTTTTGAGATCCACTGCTTTTAAAATCTGAAGTTTCTTGAATTCAAGCTTAACTTGGAGGCTAGTTAATATCCACACTGAAAGTTACATTATAAAAATTATTTAGGTGAAAATAGATTCAGGTAAGCATCCAGTTGCATTTTCCTTACAAGTTATAGCAACTTCTTCTCAGACTCCACTTGGAAAATCTGATTTTTATTTAATTTATTTGAGAACATGCTAGGCTGTAATAAAGTGGGTATGGTAATATGGAAAAGAATTACTGTTCATATGCTGAGTTCAGTCTGCAAGATTGAACAAGATTTCACCATGACTCCAAAAGAGTGGTAATCCATTAATGTTGGGAAATAATTATTAGTGATTGTAAAAGCTGTAATTCATACATTCTGTTAGGTTCCCTAACAACTTCTCTAGGTATGCTGTTTATTCAGTAAACTAATAATAAATATTTTTGTACATGCATCACTTCCCTGACACTTTTTCAAATGTTTCTCTGTTGAATTATAAGAAATTAAATAGAAAAAAAGGACATATGACTACACATGGCCAGGCACAGGTAACCTGACATACTCTCTCACCCATGGTAATATTCTGTCTGTAATAATAAAAACTAAGCCCCTGTCACTAAACCTGAAAGGAAAAGAATACACAACCCCAGATTTGTACTCTATGTCCAGAATATCTCTTAAAGTGTCTGAGAACTAACCAGGTATTGATATTTCTGCTTACTGAAGTCAATATAGTAAACCTGATATTGCTCAACTATTTGGCACAGCTTGTATTCATGCCAGGTATTGTGCTGGTTACATGTGTAAATGTTGTGATCTAATTGAGTCTGCTGTGCTTGGACTTCCTTTTTGCTGGAGTTTGATCATTTTTCTGAGCAGCTTTCTCATTTTCCTTGCTAATACCCTGACTCATGCTGTCATGGTATCATTCTTCTGTTATTGTCATTTGAGCTCTAGCCTTCCCAATTCCCTCTGGTACCAAGGGGTGTAAACAACAGGTCCTATCACCAGGATCTTCTGGAACCTACCAGCAGTGAAAGCAGCTGCCTATAGCAGCATCTTTCAAGGAGAGGCAAAACAACAGAGTAGAACAATGATGTAGGGAAGATAACACAATCCAAACACTGACAGTCACTAGAAAGAGGAAAAATATATAAGCTGTAGTGGAGAGGCAGAAAAAATTCCACCTGTGCACACATGATGACATGTTTTTGTGTTGCACCAGTTTTTTTTGGTTTACAAAGTGTAGGGGAACTGTTAGGTCACAGCTTGAAGTGGTGATTGAGCACCTGGTGAAGGGGTGTGGCTGGCCTGAGGTGCACAGATTGTTTGCACCTTTGCTCCCCATGTGACCAGAAGGGGTGGACCCAGGGGGGAGCCACTCTGGGCTCGCATAAGGGTCAGATACTGAATGGAGAGCATCTTTTGGACCTAGGCTGCTTCCTGAGGGGGGAGTGCTACATATCCAGAGATTTTCTTCACCTGTTGAGTGAGTTCAATTCTTTTTCATAAAAATATTAGCCTACCTGTGAATATTTTACCTGATATTGCCAAGAATGTGACAAAAGCAATTTTGCTTCTTTATAAGCAGACAACAAACTTATTTTTAATATTGCAATCTATTAATTAGATGTGCAAAAAAAGTGTTCATGAAATGGCTTACTATAGCTACCTGGTTTTAACCCTTTATTTTGGCTGCTATTGCCATATATCTGGCTCAGAAAAAGATCAAATTGTACATCATCTGAACAAAGCTTGAATGGGATAAAGGTCATGTTTTGAAACAGTTATAGCAGTGTGTGCTGTGCTCCATACTTTCCATCTTAAACCCGAACCAACTCTAAGGCCAATCTTTAAAGGTCAAAATAATTGTGATCTTCTCAGATAATGTCTTTTTAAATGGGTAGTGAGAAATGACAAACAAGGGATGATTCATGAGTTGTGCATGTCCTAATGCAGGTAGTAGCTGAGGCATAGATTACTTTCAGAAGCTGACCCCACTTCTACCTGATCCTGAGTGCCTAAATGGAATCGTTCCATCTACGAGCACTGTTATCCAAAGATGATGATAATTAAGCCTACTGCCCGTTCCACAGAGCTAAGTCCCATTTGTCAAAGCACTAAACCTGCTCAATGAAGATACAGTTAAATAATGCTTCTGAAAAGTGGACTCCAAATATTTTCATATCTACGAAGACCCTATGTTATCTACATTTGAACACAAGTGTCCAGTGTGATTAATTACAAAAGAGAGGGAAGGTTTTAATATTCAGCAGCTTCACAATCTGATTTCATTGGCACATGGATCAAAACTATTATTCTTCCATACCAAGTAAAATGTCACTTGTTTGCTCAGGAGAAATGCTGTATTGACTGAGGTATTTCACTCTACCTCAAGGACATCACAGATAGGAATCATCATTGCTATATGAATTTGATGTTACTGAATGAAAGCGAATGAAATGTGATAAGAATACTTTGTGGGAATACTTGAAGGAAGTTATTTTAAAGGTGCAGGAGCTGACCATCCCCAAGTCACGGAAGATGAAGCATCGGGGTAGAAGACCAGTCTGGCTGAACAGAGACCTTAAACTGGAACTCAGGAGCAAAAGAAAAGTTTATAGTCTTTGGAAGAGGGGGCAAGCAACTTATGAGGATTACAAGCAAGTAGTGAAGCTGTGCAGGGAGAAAATTAGAAAAGCAAAAGCCCAGCTCGAACTGAATTTGGCCACTAAGGTGAAGAACACCAATAAATATTTCTATAAATACATCAACAGTAAGAGGAGGGCTAGAAAGAATCTCCATCCCTTGTTGGATGCTGAAGGCAACACAGTGACCAAGGATCAGGATAAGGCTGAGGTACTTAATGCCTTCTTCATCTCAGTCTTTAATAGTAAGACTAGTTGCGCCCTGGGCACACAGCCCCTTGAGCTGGCAGATGGGGATGGGGAACAGAATAGCCCATGCACAATCCACAATGAGATGGTTTTGGACCTGTTCCAAAAGCTGGACACTCACAAGTCCATGGGGCCAGATGGACTGCACCCTAGAGTGCTGAGGGAGTTAGCGGGTGTGGTTGCCAGGCCACTCTCCATCATTTTTTGACAGTCCTGGCTAACAGGGAATGTCCCAGTTGACCAGAGACTAGCAAATGTGATTCCCATCATCAAGAAGGGCCAGAAAGATGATCCTGGTAGCTATAGACCTGTCAGTCTCACCTCAGTGCCAGGGAAGGTTATGGAACAGATAATCTCAGGAGACATCGTGGATCAGTTAAAGGTCAATCAGGGGATCAGGCCCAGTCAGCATGGGTTTATGATCTACCATTGTAGATCCTGTTTGACAAACCTGATTTCATTCTATGACAAGGTGACCCGCTTAGTGGATGAAGGTAAGGCTGTCGATGTGGTCTACCTGGACTTCAGTAAGGCCTTTGACACTGTCCCCCACAGCATCCTTGTGGAGAAGCTGGCTGCCCATGGTTTGGATGGGCATATACTCTGCTGGGTGAAACACTGGCTGGATGGCTGGGTCTAGGGAGTTGTGGTCAATGGAGTTAAATCCAGCTGGCGGCCAGTCACGAGCGGTGTCCTCCAGGGCTCAGTGCTGGGGCCTCTTCTATTCAACATCTTTATCAATGACTTTGATGAGGGGATTGAGCGCGCTCTCAGTAAGTTTGCAGATGACACCAAGGGGGGGCGTGTTGATCTGCCAGAGGGTAGAAAGGCACTACAGAGGGACCTGGAAAGACTGCATCGATGGGCCAAGGTAAACCGTATGAGTTTCAAAAGGGCCAAGTGTCGGGTCCTGCACTTTGGTCACAACAACCCCAGGCAACCTTACAGGCTTGGGGAGGAGTGGCTGGAAAGCTGCCTGACCAAAAGGGACCTCGGTGTGCTGATGGACAGTTGGCTGAATATGAGCCAGCAGTGTGCCAGTGGCATCCTGGCATGTATCGGGAATGGTGTGGTGAGCAGGACTCAAGAAGTGATCCTGCCCCTGTACTCCTCATTGGTGAGGCCCCACCTTGAGTACTGTGTTCAGTTTTTGGCACCTCGGTACAGAAAGGACATTGAGGTGCTGGAGCAGGTCCAAAGAAAGGCAACAAGGCTGGTGAAGGGCTTGGAGAATATGCCCTACAAGGAGAGATTAAAGGAACTGGGGCTGTTTAGTCTGGGGAAGAGGAGGCTGAGGGGAGACCTTATTGCTCTCTTCAGATACCTGAAAGGTGATTGCAGTGAGAGTGGGGCTGGTCTCTTCTCACAGGTGACAGGACAAGGGGAAATGGCCTCAAGTTGCACCAGGGGAAGTTTAGGTTGGATATCAGGAGAAACTTCTTTACAGAAAGGGTTGTTAAGCACTGGAACAGGCTCCACAGGGACATGGCTGAGTCACCATCCCTGAATGTGTTTAAAAACCATTTGGATGTGGTGCTTGGGGACATGATTTAGTGGTGGGTTGTTAGAGCAGTATGGTTGGGTTGTGGTTGGACTTGATGATCTTGAAGGTCCTTTCCAACCTAAGCAATTCTATGATTCTAAGAATAGCAGCACCTATGAGTAAATTCCACAGTTAGGAAATGGATTAATATACATGCAGAATGAGATCTGAAGTGGTTTCAACTGAGTCTATTTACTATTCCACTCATAAGTCTGGTTTCCAATGCTTTTTGAATATATTTTTTGTTCAACTTTAGTTGTAGCTTTGCAAGATATTTCAGCAATTAGAGCTAAATACTATATTAAATTGTTTGCCTTCCTTGGAAGTATTCTGATACTGGTATTTGCAAGAGACTCTATGCAATTAACTCCTATTCTCTTGAAAATCCCAATGGGTACATATCTGCATATTCTGGTACTTCAGTAACTGTATGAACCTGTATAATAACTGAATTCTATTAAGTTGAGGGAACTTGATTTGGGCAGACTATGAGTCTCAAGTGCTCGGCGTGAATCACTAATAATTTTTATTAGTTGACTAGATGTGACATTCTTTTCTGTCTTCCAACCCAAGATTTTAAAATGGGGAGAGAGATTAGAAGTGGCTAGTGCTGAAAAGACTTCAGACTATTATGTTACTCAAAATCCTTTAGCAGATTTCATGGTGCATTACAGGGGAAGCTGTAATGTTATGCATATACGTTTATGTAAATGTTATGCAGAGATAATTAGTAAGCCCCTACAATAGTTTTTCACAACAGAAGATATTTGCACATTATGATAGTTGCAAATATTGATCCTGGATCCCAGTGAATGTCTTCTATTTGTTGAATTAGGCTAAACTTACTCTGGTCTATTATCTAAGACGTTCTGCAAAAACTTTTTCAATACTTGAGAGTAACAAAATGAGACTTAATAAGGAGAAGTTAGCAATCTTGATGCACCAGTTATAGGGTAACCAAGGCTGGATTTCAAGAGCATCTTCATGGGTGTTTATAGCTAGCTGGCCAGCTGAGATCTTTGAAGCATTACAAATGATAAACACAGTATGAAATAGTAAAAGAATACATCAATTAAAACTTAAACATGTTCAGTTAGAAAGTGAACATGACAGAGTTTCTAAGACATACTGTTTAACTGTTTAATTTCAGTGTTGCTTGAAATGTGATGTACATCTGATCCTATTTGCCTCAACTTTGGCTAAGAAATTGTAGTTTGGCATTAAATATCTTGGTTACAAATAATGAAAAACTAAGAGGCTGTATTTTTCTGTGACAATTCTTGATGTCCATGGATATATTATGTTGCACAGTTCAGTAATTGTGTTTTGTTAAATACTTGACTCAATGTTTTGATTTTATTTTTTTTCCAGATAAAATCTGATGTCTTTGCTTTTCAACAAACTTTGACTCATTTCTGTGACTAAATGTTTCAGCAAAGGAATTACGCTATCATTTTCACAATTCTGACAGATTATCTTCTTGTGAGAATTGATTTTAGAAAGCAGCTTATTTTTACTGACTTTATGTATTTGTTTACGTCTCCCTCAAAAAATAAAAACTGGAAATAGATTAATTTATTTGGTTTTCTGCTAATAAGCCTATAGTAACTATTGTCACTGTGAATCACGTGAGAAAATACGTATTTTCAAATTTTCAAGGGTAACAGCCTGAAATTCTAGACTTTCCCAAATATTTTGAACAAAAATATGTGCTAATATTTAGAATGTGTAAATAGAAATTATGCACTTAGTGATAGTTCTATCAGTCTGATTTTGTTTCCAGGAAAAATAATGGAGTGCCTCAGTCTGGATACAGTTAATGAAAAATAAATGTCAGTAGTTTAATCAAGGGAGATCATCAAAAATAAATAAGTTAACTACGGAAAATTGCAAGTTTTAATTGTACCAGTAGATGGCAATTAAAAATATATGTAGGTTGCTCTGAAAGTAATGCCTCTTATTCATTTCTGTGGAAACTATAACAGATAAAAAGAACACAATAACACTATCAGAGAAAATTCTCAGCTACAAAACACTTTTTCAGCATGCTCACTACCATTAACTATGCATTTTTACCAGGAATGAACGAGAACCTGCATGCTATGCTTGTAGAAATCTGCATGGCTGTCCAGAATGTGGCTTGTCTTCCACATTGTTGCCATTGCTGAAACACACCACACGCTGCCTCACTGTGCTCACGTCCACTGTTTTGTCACCATCAGTGTTCAGCAAGAGTCACTGAATGTCAATGGGTGCAATTTTTTTTCCACATGGAGGAATTCAGTTCCACACCTTTGCTTCATCCACACTTCTGTGTCAGACGCCATTTGTCAGGCTGCCCCTCTGCTGCCATCTGTCACGTGGCAACAAAATGTAACAGAATATTTGTGGGAAGAGTCAACCTCTTCTGCCATACCACCAACACTTGCCTCTGACATCATGGGCCAACATAATAAAATAGAGGAGGCATTGCATTCAGAGCTACTCTCATGTTTCAATTCTGGGGAGACAGTTTATTAAACTAAGTTTAACTATAAAATACTGAAAACATTTAATTCATTAAAATTAATGGATTTACTGTTTTCTTTTAAATATTTTCATTTATACACACCTCTTGAAAAGTGTGTTTCTTCTGCAGGGACTAGACCTTGTTCTTAATGAGCTTAACGTTTCTACCTGTGAACTGGTAGAAAATATATATTACGAATAAACTGTGCAAGTGAAATCAGTGATGTAGTGAATCATCAGCTAAGAATGAGCTAAATTGTCTGGGAAAGCAGCAAAACAGCTAAATGTGCATTTGGTTTAGCCAAGTGAAAATTCATATATCTGAGAATAGAGTAGAAAATTCATACTTGCCGAAACAGCAATTCCAATAAATGATTTGGGGTTTATCAAGGATAATCAAATAAAGGTGGGCTTACAGAACAGCAGTGTCACTACCAGGGCCAACACTCTGTGTGTTTATGTGACTGAGGTCTAAGTTTATGCTGACTGTGAGTGCAGCTGCAAGAAATAAATGAAAGCTCAGCTGATATTAGGATAACTTAAAACAATAAATAATGAGAAAAGGAGTATGAAAAGGAGATGGATAGACAAAGGGGAAAAAAAGGTTCAGTCAAGAATTATGTTAAAGTAGTGGTGGAGAGACTGTATTAGACTGCCACACTAAACTCCATCACCCTCTCCAAATGTATGAGACCTCCGAGTTGCTTCCTCTTCCTTCCCATGGGCTGGGGAGCTCAGACATATTCCCTGGTCCGACTGGGTGGTCTAGGCTCCCTGAGATGACATGGCAGCCTGGATGGTCAGCAAGGACTGGACCAGATGTCTGGCTGGCCGCTGGCATCAATCACATCAACAAAAAATGCACTGTCCTCTCCTTGCTAAACTTTCTCCTTCATCTGTGGATTTGTTTATTTCCAAGAAACATGGAAGACATTTTCTGAATTTATGCTTTACGGATATTTTTTTTTACTGAAACTATTAACTGTTTCAACTGTATTTTTCATATGATTCCCATAGTAGATTTAAAACACATTTCAGTGAATTTTGGAGGAAAAGGAGACAGAACTATAAAAGATATTCAGTCTCTGTATTTAGCAATGAAGTAACTGCAATACAGATGTTGTGCTCACTTTTTTTCAAGTCACAGTGCAAGGAAAGAATGTTGCTACATTAGTAAAAACTTACAGAAAAATTCACAAGGGTGATTAGAAGACTGGAAAATAAGCACTTTCATCAAGGTTTAGGAAGAGATGCTTTAGGACATGTAATATTATCATAAAGTAAAGTTACCTATAGACATTTGATAATAATGGCTTATAAATACTTCTGGCAATAAATAAATGTTTTTAACAGCAGAATAAGGTATAAAAAAACTTAGTGAGGGGATGAAAGAAAACTTTGCTTTGAAAATTCTGCGCCAGAGATATTAAGGCAAGCAAGTGAAATATTCCATTAAAAACATATCTTCAACAGCAATTTCAAATTGAAGAGAGTTGCAGCATTTGTATCCATTAGAGGTTGTCTACCGTGGCTTTATTTTTCAGTATAAAGAAAGAGCTGAAAACATAAGAAGCTTGACACCGGGGCTCTTTTTTAAGCAAATGATTTAAAATGTATTGCTTGAAGGATATCTTCTTTATAGTTTATTCTTTTTTCATATTTAACAAGTGTTTTCTGAAGTTTGGAATGCTAGTAATCAAACTATTTACTACATATTTTAGCTATTAAATTACAAAATAAATAATTCAATATTGATCTAAGATTATTTTTTCTTTGTTCAGATCTATACTAAAATGAGAAATATTTTCTTCCTTCTGTTTATCATTATCGTTAAAGTAATCTCAAAAGGTAGGGAATTTGTTTACTCTCCTTTCCAGAAGCTAATTTCTTTGTTTTTCATAAGGGATAAATAAGAACTTCATTCTTCTATCTTCATCCAGGTAGATTAATCTGTTTACTAGTTGCTCAAGTTTACTTGTATCTCTACTTACTTGGAGTTACTCCTATATGTTTAACTAATGCTTCCTAATTTAATCCATTTTAAACTTTCTCACCATGAATTCAAAAGGAATTGTCTTCAGCCTAATGGCAAACTTTTGCACATGCATCACCTTCAGTAACGGTAGTTTTGTCATTAATCTATTTGTGAAACTACATAAAAGTTTACAGCTTTTTAAAGCTTGAGAACTTTACTGAAGCTTTAAGATGTGATTCTAGCCTGATGTGATGCAGAGCCGTACTTTCTACCTATCTGTAAGAAACCGGGGTTTGTACTCCTAAACTGACTCAAATCTCCTATCAGACAGACGTACCCTGTGATATTCGTGTTCCTATCACCTAGGAATGAAACCCACTTGCAAATAATTTGTTGGTTGTCTTAGTTCCAATTCCGAATAACAAAAGAGCAAAGGTCAAACTCTGAAGTCTGCCCTTTAGATTTGGTTAGCCAGTAGACTTGCAATTTAAGTATATGTCAATGCATTGCAGGAAAAAAATGTGCCAGAGTCCTTGTCATTAAATACAACATTTAAAGTCACATTATCTGGTGGATAGGAAAATAACATAAAGGAATAAATGAAGAAGTCATGGTCACTGCAGATTGGTTTACTAGAATTATTTGAAACACTTTCGGAGAGAGAATAACATTGCCAAAAGAGAAGCAGATTTATTGGCAATAGTCTTACGGTCTGACATTGTTACTGCCACTCTACAGAAGTTAACATGGGTCTATTTCACCTATAGTGCTTCACCAGAAATCTGTCTGATAAAGCAATAATCCAGAGAACAGAGAAAGTAAAATTCATGTGAAGCTGCATAGTTTCACTACAGATAGAAACTCACTATGCTCAGGTAATTTCTGTCCTTAATTCTATCACCTCCCACACAGGTTTTAGGAGACCACTCAATCCAGCAATGCTGTTTTGGCACAATATGATGAGTGGTGGCCCTTACTGCAATGTTTTTGCAGTATGTGTGTAACATACATTTTTTCCCAATGCAAAAATAACAGCAAATCCAGATAATCTGTACTTCATTTTTCCATATCACTAATTTATTTTGGAAGTATGATTGCATAAGCAATCCTAGAGCATGTGAACATTCAATATAAACAGATATGTTAGGTAGTTGAATGCATCTGTCAGTATACGTATATATTTATTTGCAATAATGATGTGGTAAACTGGTAAATTCAATTTAAAAGAAAGAAATATGCAAAAATATTTAGATTGTTTGTGCCAGAACAGAATGACCTGGTGAAAAGCTTGATCTCACAGCAAGTGTAAAGTAAATTTCTTCTGAAATTTGTGCTTTCATGGGATCGATATTAATGCTTGCTGACTAAAAATTCTTTTTCCTATCCTAAGTAACACCATTACAACAAACTTTTCTGTTGCATTTGTAAAATATTAATAGTAAGCTGGTAGTTTTCCATGCTTTTCTGATTAGTTATAAAAGAACATATGATCAATCTTTGTACTGAGCTGATCAGAAATTCATAATATAAACGATTAGACTTTAATTAGTTCTTTCAACAATCTATTTCTGAAATTTGTACAGATAATCTGTTGCTATATTAATGTAGCCTAGCAATAATTAACATTCAGCTTTCTGGCACTAATCACTGGAACCATGGCTCGCTTCCTAGCATTTAGGTCAGCCCTTGGAAATAACGTGATACAGCACTCAAGGGCGTTCAACTAAATGTGCTTGGATGAGTGAGCTTTCCAAGCCATCTGATTTTAAAAGCAAATGCCTCATGCCATGGAATTTCCTCCATGTGGAATTCCCTAGAAGGCCATCCCACTAAATGGTGGGGATGAAGAAGAAAACTGTAATCAGGTTGTATTAATCTGAGAGGAGATTCTGCTGGTCAGTCAAAGAAAATGGAAGCCACTCCTAATAAATAGTAGGAATGTCTCAGCGGAAGAGTATAGTTTTAGCTGCGAGGTTTTCCTTTACGTGTTCATTATCATTAAGATGCTAACAAATGTAATGTACAGATACTATCATTAGGCTGCAATTCGTACTAATCTTTCAGAGTGGTATCAAGGCATTTTTTAAATTTTTAGTTATACAGTTACAGAGTATTACCTCTGTGTGCTGGATAGGATGATGCTTGCACTGCCTAGCTTGCTTTGCTTATTTTTAAGATGGTCAGAATTTTCTGAAATTTCATGTTCTTCTGAAAAATTACTGTAAAATATTCATATTTCATTGAAAGAATATCCACCAGATTTAGGGGATAAAAATGAAATGTTACAAGATGCAAAGAGGAAAGAAAATTGCTGTTGGTTTCACACAATAAATAAATGAATAAATAATTTTTTCAGTGTCAGTTAAATTTGCCCAATGTGTTTTTCTATGAAAATCTATTTTTTCAAAGTGTTGATGCTGAGCACAACCTGCAAATGATAATATTTCTATTCTAAGGCAGATCTTACCTAATGTGACTAAGTGTCGACTGTATTGACATAAAATAAAGACAATATTTTAATACTCTTTTTTAAAATATAGGAAGTGCATAGTGCTATGTAGAAAATCTAGATTAAAATGTTATTTTTGATTTTTTTACAACTTACTCAAAATCATTAATCTAGATTTAGGAAGTTAATTTTCATTTTTTCTAACATCATTAATCTACACTTGATTAGAAAAAATTAGTCCTGCAGTACTTTATTAAAAGCAACTGAATGGTTTTAATGTAGATGATGAAACATGTTTGTGTCAATGCTTTGTTTTGTCTTCTTAAAAGTATTTATGTGTATATGAGGAGCTTAGATTGTGTTTATTTTATTTTTTGGATGAAGAAACAAATGTTCTGCAAGATGCTTTTTACAATGAAATTTAGGTATGCGAGAAATGTTGACTTTCTTACATGTTTTAATATTTCTTAATTCTTTCTGCTCATTTATAGGATTCGTGAAACTTTCCCATAGTTCCTTTCGGAGTTTGGAAATCAAAGGTCATATTTATATGGACTTCTGATCCTTAACTGAAAACTAGTTAAATATCATAAATTTCTAATCTGTAAGGCCACATTCATCTCACTGCATCCAGAATTTACTCTTATGTCCCAGATCCAGAATTCTTGGTTTCATCAGGTGCTGGAGCAAGATTTAGGTGTCATTAAATTCCACTCATTCTCACATACCTTTGCCGTCATGCAAAAAAAAATGGGAGTACATGCAGGGGACAGGAGTCAATGAATATCATCTGGAAACTTGCATCTAAACACAGATTTTATGTCCACTTGTGGCATATGGGATGGTCTTGATGATATGAAGAGCAAATCAAGGGGGAAAAGCAAGGAGAGAACAGGATCATAGCAAAGACCAGAATGCCTCTTTTGCACTCACTAACTGACTGGGTACTGGTGGTTTTCACTGTGATCATTGTGTCTGCAACTAACATGAGATAACTGCAATTTTTTTCTTAAAGGTAAAATAGATTTGAAAGAAATGCCTGTAATGAATGAGGATGTAAAATGCTGACATACAATAGACCCCTTCCCTTTTCAGAGTAAGTCTAGTGATGGGAAGATGGGAATGGTTACTTTCAGCTCCTGAAAACTGCAGTCTTTGTTAACCAAAATACAGGAAGCTCTCTGCGATGTAAGAGATCAAGAAAAAAATTGTAGAACATTTCTGTCCTGATACTGAATCTCTGAAGAAGCCATAATACAACAAAAGGTAGGCAGCCATGTGAAGAAACATGTTTTTTCTTTTTAAGAAAACAAAAGCCTCCTTCCAGGTCTTGCAGAAGAAATACATCAGGACATTTGTAAAGCTAAATTTGTATTTCATCAGTAATTCTATCTACCTAAAAGATGTTGACTGATCACATACCTCCTCGTCTGTAGTAGGATTCCTATCTGGAGGTACCAGCCTGGTCTTCTTGCCTTCCACATGATGCATGTGGAAAGTCTATTTCTCCATCTGATAATAGCACTGAATGGCATAAGGCATATTCTTTTTCCAAAATCTTTTCAATATAAGTCTTGTGGACCAGAATGAGCATGTGGTACAAGGCTTCCTCAGCTCCTGACATTGTTTTGATTAATTTCTGTCCCTTGTGTGCTCTTGTGCAAAAGAGAAACACATGGATCTGCTTTCCTATTTTAATCATCCCAATCAAAGCAATACCTTTGATCAACAACACAAATTACAGTACATTGCATATTCTATGACAAAAAAGTCCAGCGTGTGCTGTAGATCGATATCCAAAAGGCATAAAAAAATATTTCAAGCACAGATCAAAGAGAATGTTGTTTTTTGTCTGGCTGGTAGTCTGGCATTGTAGCATATTACTCCTGCATGTCTTTGGCTAACAAGGCTTCTGTAAACAGGCTGACTCATGGAGCTTCTTAGGAAAACTCTTTTTTTTCCTTATCAGTTTCATCTGCTGGCTACTCAGAAATCTATCATGCAGCCTTTTATTGTCTGTATTTTCTAAATCACAAAATGGCTGAAGAGATTAAAATATGAACCCACATAAGGAACAAGGGAAGCCCTCACTTATCTGACTAATGCTTATAAATATCTAAGGTGTGGGAGGCAAAGGGACGAGGCCAGACTCTTTTCAGTGGTGTGTGGCGGTACAAGGAGAAATGGTCACAAACTGAAGCATGGGAAGTTCCGCAGAAATGTACCTAAGAACTTCTTCACAGTGAGAGTGATGGAGCACTGGAACAGGCTGCCCAGAGAGGTTATGGAGTCTTCTTCTCTGAAGATATTCAAGACCCATCTGGACACCTACCTGTGCAAACTGGTCTAGGGAGCCTGCTTTCACAGCGCGGTTGGACTAGATGATCTCTAGAGGTCCCTTCCAGCCCTGACAATTCAGTGATTTTGTGATTCACTGTGCCTTGGGTCACAGAACCTCATTTCTCATTCCAGTGGGTGCTTCTAGAGGCTTTCATTGCTGTGGTGCTTAAGACCTAGATGTAGACACCCTCACAATCTAGCACTAAGCCCCCTGGTGAGACAGGGAAGTTATGCTGTTTCCTTCACTGATTAGATATTTGAGGATGTAAAGCTTAAGATCAGCACAAAGCTTCTTTTTGCTCCTTTTCACTCCACAAGGTGTGCTGTGCTATGCAGGGATGCCATATTAGCTCCCATTTGGAACTCTAATTACGTATCTGCAAGTCGCTTTTTCATGACCCTGGAGCTGTTCAAGGCCAGGCTGAATGGGACCTTGAGAAACCTGCTCTAGAGGGAGGTGTCTCTGCCTATGGCAGGGGGGTTGGAACTACATGATTTCAAAGGTTTCTTCCAACCCAAAACATTCCGTGATTCTGTAAGTCTGTTCCTGCCACATAGTTGTCAAGTAGCAATTAATCTTTTTGTGGCCCTTCTGAAAATTAAAGAAATGATTCTCATATTCTGTTCAGTTTCTTCTAAGTCATTTGAAGCTTCCTTTTATGCTGGTATTTTGTTTTGTTTAATTATTATTATTCTGTGAGGATTTTTTTTTTTTGCTTTAACTTTTTGTTTCTGTTTAATAATCCTGTGCTTTATTTCTCTTTCTCTTTCACGCATTTTAAACTTTACGGTCACAGATGGTCCCCTCGTACATAAAGTTAAACACAGAAAACAGCCTACTTGAATAAAGGACATGCATAATTTTTTGCAGAATCAGGGCTTCAGTGAGCACATCATAAATCCAAACAGGCGCTTGCCAATGGAACCTGATGGGCAGCCATATAAGTTGGCACATAAGGAGCCCTCAGAAACTCCTTTCTTGCCTCTCAGGAGTTGTCCATATCCCAAGGCACGCACCTGTTTGGTTAAAAAAAAAAAAAAAAGCAGACATTACTTCCTGTGTTTGTGTTTCTCAGACTGATGCTGTAGAGTGCATGCAGGGGCACAAGAGACATAAACCAGATCCACAGTGGTTATTTTAATCATAGTCATCAGCATGCAAAGCAAGACTGGATGGTGACTCTCAGAATTAAATACTCTCCTTTTCTTGGGGTACTCAACAGAGAATAAATAGGGAAATAATACTGTCAATGTCACTACTCTTGGGAGTTGTCATTTCATTCAGCTGGGAAGAGTTAGGATAAGACACAGTACAAAAAAGGCCTAATGCTTTTTCTTTTTTTTTCCCCCATTTTCCTAATCCGTTTCTAACCCTTGAGGTCTTACATGGGTCCTGCTGGCATATCTGAATGCCATTGCCTGGTTAGCTTTGGAAGTGTGATTTCATGAGGGCACTGGGGTTCACAGAGACCTCGTATGCTGGCAGCAGGATGTGTTCTGATTGGGCTTTATATTTGCTGATGATTGAGGAGTAAATGCCTGTGAAGATAAAATATCGGCATATTCACCTTTTACTGAATATATTTTCATGTTTCACCAAGACTTCATAAGCATTTTGGTACAGAAACAGCGCTGTTTATTGGAGGTGCTTGTTCCCCAAGCTCCTGGGACTGTGCCCAGTTGCAATCACAGCAGTGTTATTGTAGTTCCTTCCTGTCCCTTTGATGTAGCATTTGCTTTTTAAATTCCTGCTGCTTTCACTCATTTTTCTCAGTGTGTTTTTTGGCTGAGTTTCTGAAGGTACTGGGCCTCTTTTAGGGACAAAGCTTCAACAGGGAGGGCATGTTTCTCCCACCTCACTTTTTCACTAATTCTCAAATGTTAAAACTTGATAAATTTATTAGTATCAATAACCTCTGGATGCGCAGCATGGACTATATCAAATACAGTCTCCCCTATATAATGCTTAAATAAATCAACTTTAATAGGACAGTGAACTTTTTTTTCCCCAGCTTCTCTACTTTCTCCCTCAAATTGCTGCAGGAGTTTGAGTTCACTGCCCTAGAGGAGGGATTTGGTGCCTTGCAGGACCAAGCTATTAAATGTCAAATACCTTGCAGCAAATGCCCTAGAAATATAACTATTAGCAAAACTGAAGGGAATCATATTCAGTTCAGGTCCACGGAGAACAAGATGCAAATGGCAAACCTGACATCAGCACTGAACATACGTGGGTTATTCAAAACTTTTTGACTTACATGATCCAATGCATTCTATGTAGTCATCATTTGTTTTTTAAAAGAATTTTATTGTAAACTTGTCAGAGTTTGTGTGGGGCTGTTAAGGTCATTACCATGTCAGAGAACAATTGGCATTTCTCTCAATGTATAAGAAGGGAGGATAAAGGTAGAAAAAATGATCTTAAAAGGATGTCCGATCTATTATTTTTCTCCTAAAGTTAGTATAGTTAAATGTAGCAAAAGATGTACTCCAGGCCTGCTTGGAGTACTATATTTTGCCTATGTTTCTCTTTTAAACCGTGCTTTTTCTTGTCTTCTTTCATAAATACAACATACAGGAACTCAAGATTTCAAAATCAAATAGAAATTTATTGTAAACTAACAGTGGAATTGAAAAATTGAAAAATATGAAAGTTATGGTGTAATGGATTGAGTATGTCTCTTGATCTTAGGAGCGTTCTTCGGTAAGCAACTTGCCTTCAACATTTGTGAAGTGGAAACAGCACCAATTTCCGTACATTGTATCCTATCCCACAATCTTACTCCAGTCAGGTCCAGCTGGAAGAATATCAAAGTTTGTTTCAGGAAAGACTGGACAAATTTTGCCCTCAGGCCTTATGCACTTCTGTGGGAAGAAGAAGGTGGCACAGGAAGCAGAATTACTCTGTCATTTCATATTCATGCTGAGCCAATCATCACAGTATCAGAACACTTTCTCAAATTAAGATTTAAACAAAGATGAACGTCTGTCATATGAAATGTCCTCTCTGTTCCTCTCCCACCATGAAGAGATGTGAATGTTTTGTGGGAGGGATGTTGTGATATTCACTAGAACATTCACGTTCTAGTGGGAAAGAAAAGGTTAAATAATGAGCTTTATAATTGCCTTGTAAGGGCTTCTGGTTTGTTGACACGCTGTTCCTTGAGACAGATTTTTCAAACCTTAGACCTTAGACTTTTTGTTCACTGCAAACTTTCAGGAATGAACACTGGTGTTTAAATGAGAAAAGGTGTGCAGTTGTCAGTGGAAAGTATCATTATTGTATGTGGAAGAGAATAAATGAATGTGAAGGACATCTTTGAAAAATTTGTATTGTTTACTAGGATTTACAGCAGTTTTATTTTTCTTAAAGGACAAGTAATAACAATCTATGGAATGAGGGAACACTGGAGCATCAGTTAATTTTTTGCTTATCAACAGTAATACAAAAACCCTAGCAACTGTGATTCTTGTTATCCATCCCAGTACTTACACTTGCACATTCTCAGGTCCAAATCTTCTGCAGGTGTAAATTTCTCTAAGTCTTCTGATTTCAAAACCACAGTGCTGGAGCGAAGGAGGGAAACATCTAAATAATATTGAAGAGAATGTATTTGTTTGGAAATGTTGTTAAGAAAATGCTCAGGGTGATGAATTTTAAGCCGTTTTACATATCTTCCTCCAATGTTTTTCTTCTCTACTTCTTTTTTTTTCTCATTTTGCGAAATACTTTCACTCCTACAATTACATTTATTGTATGTTGGTCATGTTGCTATTCTCCTAAATTGGATGTTCTCAACAGTTCCCTTGTTATTTACTTTGAAATGCAAACCTCATTTCCAATTCTGACACAATAGCTTTCTGCACCAAAGGTGAAGGGAGCTTTTAGTGGGTAAGGAATGAAAGACTGGAGTTACTTAATAGCAAAATTACTATTGTACTTTCCATACTAATGTTATAAAAAGAATCACATCCAGTAGCTGTTGCTTCACTGTCAGTATTTTGTTATAAAAAGAATCACATCCAGTAGCTGTTGCTTCACTGTCAGTATTTTCTGATATTACTCAACATTTGAACTTTGGCTCACAGCAATTTGATAGATGGGCCAGGGCTTAAGGGCTTTGGTAATTAAAAACTTCCCTGCCATTTTCTGCATGCACAAGCAGAGTACCTGGTGCTGCAGAGACTCTTACAAATGCTATTCTAGCTACTGGCACCACCAGAAAAGTTAGACACATTTCCTTGCATTAGCTTCCAAAATAGTATATGGCCTATGAGCCTATAAAAGATGTCATCAAGCAAGGTCAAGCTTGATCGTAGCTCCGGAGATGGTGCTCATCAGTGAACAGAAGAGGCTGGGAATGCAGCTCAACTTCTAACTTCAGCCAATCTCACTGTGCTCTCAGGAGAAAAACATAATGATAACTGGGCCTGCACAGTCTCAGTGGGCTAAATTGCATCTTTATCTACTCTGTTGTGAGCCAGAACTTTGCTTGATGAGTGCCTTTGAGACTGAAGTCTTGTGAGATTGTATAACTTTAAGGACAGCTTTACCCAAGACTTGAATTTATAAAGGGCTATTAAAAGAATGGCCTGACCACTTGTGTGAGTCATTTTTTTCATCTTTCTCAGGTCATGTCATCTTCTACTGAGGGATTTCTGTGAAAAAGATATATTTTCAAATTTCTGCCTACAGGATCTAAAATGTCCTGCAAACTCTGTCCTTATCTAAATTATGATAGTCTAACCGCTTGATCAATAATATTAAAATGTGTGTGAGCTTTTTGAATTTATAGCATTGCAGCTGAGATCAAACTTGGAACACAACTTAAAAAAAAAGATGAATGAGTTAGAGCGACCAGCTTAAGATGTTTCTAGAAGGCTGGCCTTTCCAAAACTCATGAGCAAACTATTCTCCCCTGCCTTTCCTCTAAAAACTAGAGACTTGCAGTATCTCAGTTGAGAAAAATAATGAAATTGAATGAATTTCTGAAAAATGATTTTGTTTAACACTGGTAACCTTGTCTACCTGCTTCTGACAACACATGGGTCATAAGTGTTGCCTGGATCTTGTACATAGCAGTTAGCATAAAAGAGGCCCTATCGTTTAAGATGCTTTGATGTTACTGCATTTTAAGCCCTTTGATTTGATTCATAAAGTAGGTTTTAGGAATTCTTTGTAGTGTTCCTTAGAGTGATTAAATTTCCAGATGCTTTCCCACCACTATGGCTCTGATTATATCTAGGAAACAGACCTTTTTGGTTAGAGAGTGCCATTTTTAAACATTCATTTTTCAGACTAAGCTTGCTGTTCAAGTTCTGGTCCACTGCTTTCTGGATTGTGACAGGCATTAAAACACTCTTGAAAACAATGGTATCATTCTTCTCAAAATGTCTCTGTTTCATCTTGTTTATTGGGCCCAAGTATTTTACAAGGCAATATTAGTTACAAGCCATTTACTGAATTATGAGGCTTTGGACAGGTTTAGCTGACGTGTGACTAATCTTAAAAAGCTGGGCTTTTACATATGCATGCAACGATGTTGCTTCCAGCTTGTTCATAATGCTATCTTTCTTAGTTTTGAGACAAAATAAGCTTGACAAGGTGTTGTGTTTCATGGAGGGAAAGGAAAAGAAACTGGTGGGCAGATTATGAGTTCATATAAACATTAATTTCCTAGAAATTGTCAATTATCTTGTATTAAATGATATCTTCAAACCGAAATGACCACAACATAATTCTGAATTGTGTTAAAAAGAATAACTCAGGACTTACAGTAATGTATCCTAGAGTCTATTCTAGCCAACAGTTTCAAAAGGGAAAGAGGGCTTGGCTGATTTCATTTCAGGTGCTCACTGTGATTTCTCCAGAACAAAGAGTACAAGTCCACATTTCTCTGTACAATATTATTGTTGCTGTGTTTATGGACCGTATCTGTCAGACAGTGCAATATTAAACAACTGACGCCACGGCAAGCTCTTTCCCTTTATAAAAAGTGAAGTAGACATATGTTGTACTTCAGAAAATAAAGACAGAGTCTTGCTTGAAAGAGTGGATGATAATTTAACACAAAAGCAACAGAAGATAACAAATATAGGAAAAATTTTGAGGGAGGGAGACTAAGAATGAAATAATGAGCTTAGGTGGCTGCCTCAGTATAATTTGAGAATTGCTTTATCATGTTTAAATAAATACAGACTAGTCTAAAAGTCTTTAAATAAATAAAGGCTAATCCAGGAGTCTAATTAGGGAAGTGAGTTTTGACAGGTACATAATCACCATATATGAGTAGTAGCTACACACAGCATCTCAGCTTCCAGTCATGTGCTCAGCCCATCAAATGATGCTGCCTAGCTGAGTGACAAATTCACAGCTCTTAAAATTTGCATTGATGGCACACTTGTGGCATACTCAAACGTGACTTATTTCAGATGTGCAAAAAAGGCAGAAATTTTCCTCTTTTCTCCTCTAAATGAACTGTAAGTTTAGGATGTGAAATTGTCCTAAAAAAAACCCCATAGAATGAAAACAGAAAGCAGAGAAGCCAACTGCCACACTTGTCTGCTCTGTCCTGATGCAGTTGTCATGGCTGAAGTGCCTGAATAGGGTGGTTGATACACCTTTGCTTCAGGACTTGGGTATATTTAAAACTGTGTGTAGTTGAAATAAATTACCACCACTCTCTCTTGTTAGTTAGAGTGCAGGAGCCATAAAGTTAGAAAACAGTAAAACTGTGAGAGATAATGACAGAAACAAAAGGCTGAGCAAGTCCAAACGGAGCTATAAAAGAGCCATTTTGCACAAAACAGCATATATTCAAGTCAGTGTTTTGCAAATCACCAGACCTACACTCACTTTCTTTTGCCTGTCTCAAGTCTCTCAAAACCTCAGTGGCTCTTGTGAACTGGGACTGATGCAGCCTACATTTGTGAGTAGAGCATATGTGCATCCATGCTTCTCAGCCTGGGGTTGCCTCAAAAATGCCTGCAAGGAAAAGGAAGCAGAACAGATCCTACAAACCCTGACACCTGCAACTGAGAAAAGGAACAGAACTAGGGAAATGCAAGCTACACAAGAGCATTCAGAATTTATGCTGACGCTGAGCTGAGTGTAGCAATGCTGTACAGGCAGTCACTGAAGTGTTTTCAGAAATTTTCAGATGGTGTATCTGGTAGGAAAGGTTGAACAGCACCGTGAGAAAGAAGTGGAAGTTGCAGACATCCTCATCTCCCATTGTTTGCATCCAGCCATTTGTTTGCAGACCAAAGGCTAAATAGATCACACAGGAAAATCTGACCGGAAAATTGTTCCTTGATTTACAGGAGAACGTTCCACTTTTCCTGCAGAAAATTTAAACTGAAGCAAAACAGTAATTTTAGTCTTGCATTGACAAATCCCTGTTCAATTTTGGTTTTCCTGGCAGTTATTCTCAGTCACAGCAGATAGATTTTGCAGAATTTGTTGGCAAGTACTTTGAACACAGTAAATATCTGAAATTATTTGTAGGTGGGCTTGTCAGACAAAGAATGAAGTTCATGTTTCTATTTATTATCTATTTGAAAACAGATACAGAAAAATGATTTGTTACAGAATATTTGAGACCTCTTTCACAAGGAAAATTTAGCCACTCTTTGAGACATCTGCTACTGATTGCCCTGTGTTGTCTCTCTCTGACTATATACAAGCTCCACTTCAGAAAGTTTCTGTTTATTACATTGCAGAGAGGAATAGCAAATACTAACTAGAGAATGCTGCTGTCTACGTGCAAATACAAATGCTGGTGGAAAGACTAGACACCCTCCAAATAGGAGTGTGCTTGTGAATGCTGAGTAATCAGCCGTGTCGAATGGCATCACCAAAAGTTTTCCCCACCTGAAGTGCTCCGAGTGGTACAGGTAGGTTTCTGATACCAGAGAGGGAGTGCTTTGCTTCCATCTGTTGGCGAACGACAGGAAGGGCAGCCAGCTGAGATTTTATTTTCATCCAGAGGAACAGATGTCTCAGAGGGGAAGGACAGCTGTGCTGTGGCAGGCAGGGAGAACAGGCAGAGATCTGTTCACATCAGCTTCTCTCACAATGTCCCCACCACTGCCCTGGGACTCATCACTACCACAGGTACCTGTGAAGTGTACAGCTTGTGCAGGTGATCCAAGAAAAGGATCACTGAATCACAGAATGGCTTGGAAGGGACCTTAAAGCCCTCTTAGTTACAACCCCACTGCCCCCCACCAGCTCAGGCTGCCCAGGGCCCCATCAAACCTGGCCTTGAACACCTCCAGGGATGGGGCACCCACAGCTTCTCTGGGCAAAAAAGGAAAAAGGGATCTAGTCTGTAGTAAGGAGTCTATCCAAACGGCTATCAGATGCTGATTCCTAGCCAAGAAAATCCAGCTTTGAGGGCATTCTTCAACATGGAGTGACAAAGAGTGAAACAAGGATACCGATGTGCTCTCGCTGGGGGCTCTAGTGCTGATTGCTGAAGTCAGTGAGGTCAGCAGGAAAAGAACCAAAGCTGAGTCACTGTTGGTGGGCTGCGGTGCAGCCATGAGTCCCAAGCACATGGCACTACCCTGCTGTCTGAGACCCGTGCATGCGCACTGGGACTGTAGCAATATACAAACCACCGACACCAGCCTGTGGCTGATGTCAGTGTGAGGCAGAAAACTTGGGCTTTGGGCTGAGTTACAAAATCCTACCAGATATAGTGGGGATGGATGAGAGGGCCACGTTTAAGTTAAGCAACTTTACAAGAGATATCATCACCCTCTATTTCCAGATACGTTAGTATTTTCTTGGTTGGTTTCATTTGAAAAAAGTTCTCCTCGGTCCACTCAGGAACTCTGAGAGTGTGTTTCTAATGTGTGTTTCTAATTCCAGCGCTGGTTGTTGCTAAGAACTCTAACAGAAGACCTATGTATACTGCAAAATAAATGAACAAATTTATTAGACACAAAATTAACTTTTTCACATTATATTGGATACATTACTTCTACCTTATGAGGGATAATAGATACTATGCAGACTCATCCATGAAATAAAATACCCAGTTTTATTCCAGCACATCTACCTCATTCTATATTTGTGTATATACTGCCACCTAAAATATTTCACTATTTGAAGATTTTGGCTTACATTCACTCATATTTTCTGGTTTCAAATGCTTGGAGGTTTAAAGTCTAACAATAACTGATTTTTTAATTTAATTTCCAAAGCACAAACACATATAATCACTGTTTTGTTATGAGGCGGAGGGACTTTTTTAACCAACTGTTATCTGCACTCTCACCTTTTACTTCAGTTTAATTATGATTTCCATGGAAACATGAACTAAACTAAGTAAAAACAGAATATAGAAAGCATAAGTCTTTGTGCTTTGACTTCACTTAATTAAATTATATGTAATTATAAACTATGTACAGCACAACAAAAAACACGAATTCTCATCTGAGAAAAAATGAAATATTTTTAATACTTACTCAACTTCTTAATTATGGAATTATCTTTAAATTTGTATTTCAGTCCCACATACTATGTCTTCAGAGGCTTTCTTGACTCAGGATAAATTTTAAATTTCAATTACTCTGTTTTTATTGACACAAAACAAAGGTTTAGGGAAACAGCATTGTGATGTGTCCTATGATTGTTAAGAGTAATCAGGGATTACATCACTAGACAGAAACACAAAAGAGTCTGTGGATCAGCAAGGTAGGTAAAGATCAGTATTTTATGAGCTGTGCCTTAATCTTGATCTTGACAGTCAACTTTGCATCCGTCAAAATTCATAACCCTGGGCTCAACATTCACTAAAAGCAGATAGATACAGAATAGTACATCTTGCCACCCAAGTGTCATTTCTTTGGAGATAAAGCAACTTTGTGACTACTAGCCTTAAAAAAAATTTCCATCTCCTGGTCCTTTCTGTTCACTTCCCTTTAAAGAGCAGAATTTTTTCACTGTAAAGTCCTCAGATCACTTGGTCACTGATGTAAATCTCTATCTTCCACTTATACGCAAAGAAACCTTTTAAAATCCATTCACACTAGTACATACAGAAGGGGGGTAAAATGCATTTTTCTCTAGGAATAGTGCTAGGAATCTTTGTCTGGCTTGTAATGGAGGAATATATTTGGTGAAGGGGCCAGCATGACAGGTCAAGCCCACAGAAAGCTAAGACATCAGAGCTGTAGTTCAGTCTGGTTTCTTCAGTTTAGTGCCAGTGACATTTTTTTTCCCATTTGAGTCAACAGACTTTAGGGGCTTGGTGGCTGCTGGCACATAATACCAGCCTTTGAAATTCTGATTGCTCAGCCAAAGTTAACACAAACAGCTGCAAAACAAGATGGCATTATCTCTGGGTCTTGCTCTGAGAGCTACAAGTGCACTGCCATCTGCAAAGAGCAGTTCTTTAATAAGGGGACTTCGGAAGCCTTTGTTTCTGTATGCGAAAAGAAAATTATAGATGTTGCTTGGGGAAATCTGGAACTGGACTTTCAAAAACAGGCTTCAAGTTTGTTCAGTCTATTGTTGATGGAAAAAATGAATATTTATAACACTGAAGTGTTGTAGTTCTACTCACCTTTGCAATCCATCTTTCATCCAGCTTCTTCAACTTAATTGCTTGTGCCAAGAAGAAGAAGTTGGGACTTCTTTTCTGTATAGCAGCATAGAAAGGCCTATTTAATTCTTTGAACTCTAATAGTATCAAAAAGCATCAGAAACTGTAATGGTTCAAAACAGCCATGGCTGTAAAAAATCATGGTGTTGCATGGGCATGGTTAAGTAAGATTCACGTTAGTATTTTGCATCCATAAATGAGGATGGAGGCGATCCATAAATATCCAGTCATCTCTGTCACTGCAACACATTTTTCTAGTTCATTGCCTAGTTGACGGGTACCTATGTAAGCTGTTGTAATATTGCTTTTTACAGAGGAAATAATATATATTTTCAGAGGCTCAAACACATTTTAAATAATTAATTTTGTGTCACATTGATCTATGTTGAGGAAATGAAATAAGGTCATGACTTTCTGATTGATTTTAATTTTTTAATAATGATTTGTTTTAATTACAGCCAGTGAATCTTCATAAGTTGAAGAGCAGGAGAGACTACAGAATGTAATCTTGAAAAGTTCACTACCATGACAAATTGTAAATATTTTGTGTTGTACAGGTAAAACCTGAAATTCACTGAAGTTATACTGTCAACCAAAAATCATCAAGATTTCCATTAAAGTAATAGGAATCTTGATATCAAAGATCACAAAGCTGGTGTATTTATTATATTTATAGTTATAGTTATATGCAATCTTTATACTATAAAGCCTTCTTGTGTGCATGGCATTCTAGATTTTTACAAGTCCTTTTACAATGCACGGCTCCATTCATCCCATTTGTCTAAAAAGTCAGTGACAATTCATTAGAAAATTAGTGACAACAGATTTTAATTAAAAAACAGTGAATACATGGTAATAGGAAAATTGTTTGGGTTCAGAAATGCAAAGAAGCATGGAACAAGACACAGGAGCTAGGGAGAGAAGATAGAAAGGCCTGGAAGAAAAAGTCATTGAATACAATTCCAAGGGTCTATAATAGGCACAAGGATTAGCCAGTGGTCTGAACAGAGTGGCTGAACAGCTTTAGAAAGTAAGTATATTTATAAACAGGAGCTTAAAGAACAACAAGGAATGAGTTCACGGAAAAAAACTATGGTAAACAGGAGTGGCTGTGCGAAATATTAAGAGAGTTACAGAAAGCTGAAGTCTTTTATTCATTTAAACAATTGAAGCATGGTATTTTTTTATTCATTTAAACAATTGAAGCATGGTATTTTCTAACATAAAATTTCAAAATTGAGAATATTATTTTTTTCTGGTACATGGATAAAATTATTTCATTTATTTATATTCATTATTCAATCACCTTTAGCTTGAATTTCTGAATATACTTCCTATGAATGTAAATCAGTAGAAGACACCTGCTTTGATGGGTTTCATAGCTTTTGTCAGAACAGAACTGTTGTCCCAATATTAAGGAGGCCCTGAAGGCTTATCACCTTCAGTGTGAAGTCAACAAACTCCAATATATGAGCTGTAAGTTAAACAAGGTTCAGGAATATTACCTAAAAAGGGTGGCTTTTCTGAATAGTGTTTCCTAGTGCTGGGCAGCACATTTATCAGTGATGCTCTGAATGCTTTTCCTATTGACAACTCTGGGTATATGTGCTTTTGGTTCTGATTTTTTTTTTTTTTTTTTTTTTTTTTTTTTGATAGCTCTTTTCTGAATGTCTCCCAGGGTCTGCATTTTCTTCAGCCCAGAGCAGAGGAGCTGAGGGGAGCCCTCCTGGTGGCTGCAGCTCCTCCCAGGGAGCAGAGGGCAGCGCTGAGCTCTGCTCTCTGGGAACAGTGACAGGGCCCAAGGGAACGGCATGGAGCTGTGTCAGGGGAGGGGCAGGGGGGGGTGTTAGGGAAAGGTTCTGCACCAGAGGGTGGTGGGCATGGAACGGGCTGCCCAGGGCAGTGGGCACTGCCCCAAGTGCTGGAGTTCAAGAAGTCTTTGGACACTGCTCTCAGATACAATGTTTGGATTTTGGATGGTCCTATGTGGAGCCAGGAAATAGAATCAATAATCCTTATGGATCCCTTCCACCTTGGGATATTCTATGATTCTTGAAGGATCCGAAAATCTAATTTACATTTGTTATATTCTAGACAGATGGGACATCCTACTTCAATCCAGGGTGTAGACTGCCTAAAGACAAGGAAGTTTTAACTTTCGTTTAACTTCCTTGTGAACCTTGTGAAGATGAGTTTGAAACATATTCAAAACCTTTAACACTTCATAAACAAACTCTCCCAAGCACTATTTCTAACAAAATAGAATGTGAGAAAAAATTCCACAAACACTTCCAAATTGCCATTCACTTGGTTGTTTAATGTTGAGTTACGCCTACATCCTCATTTGAGGATGTAACTACAAGTGGTCTGATTATCCAAGGGCAAGACTCTACGTGCAGGTAGACTTTTATCAAGACAGTTGGCATAGTTGGGAAAAAAATTAAATCAGGCCCTCCAGGTCTTCTTCAAGTCCTAAACAAAAGCTTAAACATGGAACCAAGTACTGATTGCTCTTTCTTTAGTTATTTCAAATTGGCTGAACAATTCAAGATCAGGCTGTAGACAGACCAGGCACAGAGGGGTATATTTGCCAGGAGATGAGCTATGACCTCTTGTAAGCCACAGAAGAGGCAGAATGAAAAAAAAAAAAATTAACTGTGGAAACTTAAAGGGATGGAAACATGACAAAAATTA
The DNA here is from genome assembly GCF_002078875.1 of Numida meleagris. Taxonomy (NCBI): domain Eukaryota; kingdom Metazoa; phylum Chordata; class Aves; order Galliformes; family Numididae; genus Numida; species Numida meleagris. The sequence continues at coordinate 860,520 of NW_018363728.1, read as the reverse complement.
AGTGTCTTCATTTAGTCAACAACCTTTGGTATCAAGCGGAGTTATGACTTCCAGTTCTTGGACCTTTCCACCATGAGAATCAGGATGGAAGCAAATAGAATCACAGAATCATAGAATCACAGAATTAGCTAGGTTGAAAAAGACCTACAAGATCACCTAGTCCAACCATCCACCTACCACCAATAACCCCACTAAACCATGTCTCCCAACGCTATATCTAAACGTTTCTTGAACACCTCCAGGGACGGTGACTCCACCACCTCCCTGGGCAGCCCGTTCCAGCGCCTAACCACTCTTTCAGAAAAGTAGTATTTCCTAATGTCCAGCCTAAATCTCCCCTGGCGCAACTTGAAGCCATTCCCCCTCGTCCTGTCACTAGTTACAAGAGAGAAGAGGCTGACCCCCAGCTTACTACAACCTCCCTTCAAGTAGTTATAGGGAGCGATAAGGTCTCCCCTGAGCCTCCTCTTCTCCAGGCTGAAGGAGTGATGGTTTCCCTTCTGGACTGCTCCCAATGCTTTTAATTTCAGCCCTACCAAAATACATGTAGTTCTGGGCTCAGGTTTTGCAGCACTCTGCTTTGGGATCTAGATGGGATACACAGATGTCTAGGTCAGTGTTTAAAGAGAATGAATACAGGTTGACAGCAAGGCATGCTACCACCTTAATCCAGTGCTCAGCCTTCTTGTAGCACCTTGCAAGACTGTTTTGGCTGAGTGGCAAACGCAGCAATGTGTTCTCTCTTGAGATACTAACATTTCTTGATTCCTGGCATGATTTGACAGGATCCAGATGCCAAATACATATTTTTCCAATGTTGTTGCCTTAAGGCGTATCAGGCTCCAGATTTTGAAGGTGTAGCAGGGAAACTAAATCGTGTTCTCCACTGAGCCAAAATTTGCTAAGTGGATTTTAGAAAGCAAGGAAAAAATAAGTGGCAAGATCTGGCAGGATTCGGGATTTGCAGCCGGATTTTCACAACACCCCGCTCTTGATTCGTGCGGTTGCCACTGACGGATCCACGCCGGTTCTTCATTAAGGCGTTGTGCTTCAGGTGCCCGACATCCAAAAGTTATGCAGGCACTACATTGCTGCATCGTCCTCACCTACACTAGAAGAGTTGGACACCGTTCTATAAACCTTTTTCTATTTTTTTTTCCCTGTCTGGACACACCAGAGCGGCACAAGAGCTAAGCCTGAGCGGGAGCGCAGCGCAGCGCGGCCGAGCACACCCCGGCGGGGCCGGGCCGTGACTCACCCTCCGGGGCCGAGCGGGGAAACTCCCGGTGCCGCCGGGCTGCGGTGGCAGAGCGCATGTGCGGAGGTTCCCAGCCTCCGCTCCTCGCACCCTCCCCTCCCTGCCTGCCTCTCTCCCGCCCTTCCTCCCTCCTGCCGCCCTCCTCCCCGCCCGTCGCCGTCTCCGCTCCGTGCCGGCTGCGGGTGCTGAAGTTGGGCGGATGGCAGCAGCCCCGCTCCGCTAGGGACGAGCCGCCGCAGCCCCTCTCGGGATCGCTGAGCGCCAACTGCACGCAGCCGGGCGGGGGTGGGTAAGGCGCTCCGCTTGTGTTTGAGCCCGCACCGCGTTGAAATGGCATCAAAATGTCTGCTTTGGAGTGATGCGCGGAGTAGGGGGAAAAGAAAAAAAGAGGAAAGAAAAGAAAAAAAAACAACAAAACGCGGGGGGTTGAGAGGAAGAGGAGGGAAGGAGGGAGGGAAAGAGGATGGATGGAAGGCGGTGGAGTGCAGCTGAAAATGCGTTCAGCGGGGGGACCGGCTGTGTGTCAGTGTGTGTGTGTGTGTGTGTAACAACGGGCGGCTGCGGCGCCGAGGCTGCAAAAGGTGGTGTTTCTCTGTGTGTGTGTGTGTGTGTGTGTGTGTGTGCTCGTGTGTGTGTGTGTGCGCGGCTCCGTGCCCGCGATGCACAAAGGGGTGGGGAGCGGTGCCGCCGGCTCTGCCCGCGTCCTCCCCCGCAGCCCCCTGCCTGTGCCCGGGGTGCCGCGGGGATCCGCCGGGCGATGCCGCGGGGATGCGCCGCGCCGGGCGATGCCGCCCAGCCCCGGGCGGGGGGGAGCGGGCCGCCCCCGGGAAAGCCGTGGGCACGCGCTGGCGGGGTGACAGCCGCCGGCTCGCCGTGAGGCAGCGCTCTTCCTGCCTTTCCTCTTGACCTTCCCCCTCGTAACGCGGGTCTGCTTGGTGAGGGGAAGTGATTGTTGCTATTAACGCAATTATTATTTCGATTCGAGGAGCCGGCGTGAGGCTGCTCTGAACCCAAGAGCTCCTTTCCTACCCGTCCTTCTCCCCGGTCTCGGACTGGGGAGCCCCCGCCGCCGCCCTTCGGGGCCGCACCGCCCTCCGCGGCACCCGGGCGGCACCCGCCGCCCCCGCCCGCGCTGCCCTGCGGCATCGCCATCCGCCAGCACCGGCCTCCTTCCTCCCCGGGAAATGTCGGAGGGCGGGGGTGGCACGGCGGCGGGAGCAGGTGGCGGGCGCGGCCGGCGGGGCAGGGGCTGCTCCCGGTCCTGGCACCGTAACAGCGCGCGGCGGCGCGGGGCTTCCCTGCGCCCGGGGAAACACCGGCTGCCGGCGGGGCGGGGGATGCTGCCGCCCTTCCAGCCGCCGAAAGCCGCGGTGTGTTGCCGCTCCTCCCGCGGTTCCTCATCTCTCCCCGGGATGAAAGCGCCCGCAGTTAAGAAGGCTGAGGTTGCCTCTCTTGCTCGACTGTCAAGCCTGCGTTGCACAATTTATAACTGCCTCTTGTTGATTCCTAGGGAAACCCTACACGCACAGCCAGGCTTAGAACTGACAGAGGCATTTAGGATTTCCAGTATTTGATTTCCTTGATTCTGTATCTGAGTTTTCACTGACGCGTGTCATAGGTTTGCAGCTTTTGCAAAATGGATGAAATCTCAAACACCTTGCTAGGTAAATGTGAATGAATTGCGTATCATTTGGCAGTAGTATTGTAGGTAACAGGTGATAAATAGCTTTCCACAAATCAAATAAATACAGGCACTGCAAATTTTGTGAGTTCCTTAAAGAAAGATAATTCTTGTTCACATCAGTGGATATGAGTGTCACTGTCATTACGTAAATCACTGGGGAATCTTCCTGCGACCCAAGCCAGTTAGGCAAACTAATTATTTGACCTTTGTAAAGAGATGGTATTGCACACTGTTATCACCGTTACCAAATATATCTTTTCATTTGATTCTATATTCAGAATAAGCAAAGTCGTAATAAAAGATGCGCATGCCCCACCCCAATAAGTTTGCATAGCTGAAGGCCGTGAGAGATGCAAGTATTTACCTCTCTAAAATACGTGAGAATCAGACATTGAATGCCTTTCTCAGTCAGGGCCTTAGATCCTTCCCAGCAGCCAAAATAGGAACATAATTTGATTAAAAGCATACGATCAAAAGAATTGCAGTAGTGAGCTGGACATCCAGTCCAATATCCTGGCTCTGACTGCGGTCATTAGCAGATACCAAAGGGAGAAAAAGAAACAGAACTGGCATGCAGTGATTTTTTCCTGCTATATGCTTTCAAGTTCAAGCAAACCGTAGTACAGGGATTTCTTAAACTGGAGCTTGCTTCTAGACCATCGTATTTAATAAGCCCCTGACTTTCTCTACTCCCTTTTCTTAATCCGTTTATACTTTGGTCTCAACCACATTCTGTGGCGGTGTGCGCCACAATTTAATTATGATTTGTGTGAAAAAGTACTTCCTTTTGCTTGCTATGAACCTGCTGTCCGATAATTTCATTAGGTGCTCCTTAGCCTTCGTGTGTGACAAAGGCGCGCCCTGTGCCTGCGCAGGTGCTGGCGGTGTCCTCACAGCAGAGCAGGTCCTGCACTGGCGGTTCAGGTCCCTTCACTTTGTCTAACACTAAGGTAGGAGAGCTCCCTGGAGCTCTAAGGCCATCTCAAGCCCTCGGTCTTTATGTTGGAATCCATAGACAAGAATAGTCATTCTTTTTCTTTTTATTCCACATGGACGTTTGCAAACAAAAAATTGCCCTGAACCCGTGAACTCATTTCAAAAAAACACTGAAAAACTGTCTGCTGAAAATTTACTCCCTGCAGTATTGATTGGAATTGAAGTCTGACTGACAGCAAAAATGCCTGTCCTAATCCAGTCTCTCCTTACCCCGAACAAAAGATAAAACATTTCATTTTCAAACTACAGCATTTTTCAAGAAGTATACTAAATACAAAATGGAAGCTGCACGTGAAGGGACATATATCCATGAACTCTGCACACCGGGATTAACATCACTACTGATTCCTCTGCATAAAGTTCATTATAAGGAATATGTATATTGAATGATGGGCATAGTTTAGAAAGTAAAGTTTAAATCTCCCATAAAATCAAATTGATTTGGGAGGACCTGTGACACAAGGAGTACTTCTGAGTTTGAATCATGCTTGTGGAGCGTTGGTGTTGATGAGACTGATGTAGCAGAGAGCTTCCCTGATCTCACTGCCAGACCACACTTAAGTTCATCACAAGAGTAATATACAAGACTAGTGAGCTACAAAAGCACAACTTGGACCCAAAAATCCAGAAACTAGCTGTAGTGGAAATGCTAAGTCATGGCCTGAACCAGTGATTGAGCACCTGGTGGGAAGGCAGGGCCAACCCAGGGGAGCTCAGGTCCATGCAGTGTACCTGAGTGACCGGAAGGGGTGGAGCCAGGATCCATCCCTTCTCAGACTTCATTTAAGGGTTGGCAGTGGAGGTGAAGGTATCTCACTGGAGATCCCTGCCTACCTGATGCCTTCTGAAGGTAGACAGTTTTTCTTCCTCCTCCCCCCCCCACCCCAGTAGCTGTTGCGTTTAGGCCTGTCTTCATTTGCACTCAATTTATTTTGCACTCGTACCAATGTCTCAACTTCAATGTTTTTAATGAAAAATATGTCCTCACCATATTTGTAGTCCTTGTTTTGTGAATATACAAAGAATTTTCTAAGAACATAATATTAATGTGTTAATTAGCTTGGCTTAAAACTAGTTGAAAATGAAATCGTACAAGAAATTTAGCATTTCTGTTGACCTCTTGTTTGTCCTAAGTCGTCCTAGTAATGAAATAATGCAGTCAGACTTTCCATATTGTTAATTAATTAAAAGCTTGTGCATAGGGTATAAAAACAAATGAATAGATTAAGTCATAATTAAGTTTATCTATTTATGGTTATAGCTAATGGCTATAATGATGCAGGCTGTAAGCAGGCCTGTGTGAGTGGCTTTGCAGGCTCCTGAGGGGTGCTGCCCCCTCCTAAGGTATGGAGCCTGCCAGCTCTGCACCTCAGCAGGTGCTGCCAAGTGGGACTGAGGCAGGGGGCTGCGTGACAGCCAGTCCCACAGGCAGTTTACTGCTTCAGAGACCTTGTCTGGAAAAAAAGTGGGTGCCTCTACCCAAAGTTGAGTATCTGCTCTGAGAGGGTTTCCCTTGGCACTGCCGCTGCGTCTAATGTGCACAAAGGAAGCAGCCATGCAGTGTAACTGTGGCAGGCACCTACTGGAACTCTTAAAACACACAACCAATGATCTCACAGTCTGCACTGCTGCTTCTGCCCAGCTATCATGAAACCCAGGCCATGGCTAACATGGGTCTTCCAAGCCAAAGGAGGGGCTGGGCATGCTGTTGTGCTTCAACTGCTTTGCGCTGCTCTGGTGATGCAAAATAGATGGAAATTCAATTTAAACGACTGGTGTGCTTTGAATAATTTGTGCTGTTCTACTATATTGATTAATCTCAGCTTTTTTTTAATATAGAAGAAATAAAAGTAATACAAACTGATTTAATACTGAATCTGTCACATCTTTATGTTTTTAGTGCTTTGTCTTTGGTCTCCTTGTTTATAAAAAAAAAAAAGTGGATGAAATGCTTCATATTTTTCATACAATCACTTTTTTTCATACGTTATTTATTTTGTAAGCAAATGGCAACGAGTTCTTAGAAATCAGAAAATTTATAGACAAAACATATATAGGGAATTGCAGGCAGGGAGATGGAATAGAAACAAAACATTAAGAAAATCTTAAAACCTAATGCCAAGCATTGCATACTATAAATTACATTTAAAGACACTCAGATGTCTTAAACATGATTGTGCTGCATAACCTTTCTCCATACAAAAATACAAAATAACTCACCTACTTTCATCGGTGAGAAGGAAGTAAATTAGCGAATAATGCATTAACACAGCTATGCTGCTTTTGCTACCAAAGCAGTTTGGCTCTTCCCTCCAGTGATGCCAGCCCCGTGCTTGCTGAAATATGAGGGAGTGCTCACAAGCTAGACAATTCTGTATAGCCCTAACTCTATATGTGCTGCCTGGGAGAGAGTGTAACTAAGAAAATACAGCCAGTGAGAGGAGACTACTGCTGTATCATGGCTTCCAGCTGTAACAGTCAGTTGAATATGCCCCTTTGCTTTGTAATTTTAGCTCAGTGCAAGTCCAAGCAAGACTTTCTGTTCGTCTGTTTTGGGAAGGTCAAATATGGTTTGGGCTGTTTTGCTGTGTTATGTTTTGCTATGTTATATTTGCTGTGGTATGCTGTAACAATGTCTTCATTTATCAGCAGCTCATGACAGTTGCAGTAAAATAATCCCATGCGTTCAAAGATAAAGCAATTAGACCACAGGAATTGCAGATGAAGGCTGTCAGGTTATCCTTAGCACAACATTCTTACGCCTATTACAGTTCAGACAGCTTTCAAATGAGAGAGCTCAAAATGCAGGGTTTTCCAAGAGGCAAGTGTTCAGCCAGTCGTAGATACATTGCAGCTAAGGCAAGGAGCTTAAGGAAGTCCTTGTGTTGCTTGCAGTACTAAGCAGTGTCACCATATGTGCGCTGATCTCCTAAAAGCCTAAATAAGAGGGAAATATGCAATATATTTTTAATAGTGTGCTTATTATGCAATGAGAGTGACCTTCTGAAATCAGGAATTTTGCAGTCAATCCATTTCATTATGGTGCTGTTACCCAGCCCTGGAGGCAGCTCCCAGTCTCCATGGTTCATACTGCACCACACCTTTGGGTGTTGTAGATGAGGCTTTCTCAATTGTTTGTATTGTGTGAAAATCAAGAGCAGTGAGTAATAACCTCCTTTACAAGGGCTTCACAAGAAGTCCCGATTTAATGAATGTAGGTGGGAAGTGTGGTCCTGATTACTCGGTATCCAAAAGGTAGTTTTGTTTCCAAGTCTTAATGTCTTCAGAGATGAAAAAAGCTCTAAAATATTAATGAGATACTTTCACGGCTTTCAAGATGAGTTTGGGAAGAGAGGAGTGATATGTGTAACCTATTTTTTGTTATTCATTTACAGTGGCTTAAAAGTATACCCATGAATTATTTTCATGCTTAGCTCTACTTTGTTGGAATGCACTTGTCATATAATGGTCTGATAATCTAACTCATTCAGCTTGATATATTTCATAATCTGGTAACAAGTGTTTAATCTGTACTGATTTTTCACTGTTATATTTATTATGTGTTCAAAGATTTTTATCAACTCTTATTGTTTCACACTACGTGGGGAAAAAACAATGATGATAACAGTTAGAGTCTTAGCTGCATGGTAAGCGTCGTGCTGACGAGAACAGACAAGGACACTTTCAGATTATGTATCTGATTAGTTCATATGTAAAACCAGCTCATAGAGCTACTATAAAAATTCAAGACAGTACTTGTGTGGTGAGGGTATAGAAAAGAATAGGGGGAACACCTCTGCCCAGTGAATGCAGCAGCTTCATAAATTATGAAGTTATGAAAATGGCAGCTTTGAGTGATCAGCACCTTTACAGCTAGGCACTGGTCAGAGATTCAGTATACAAAGATTCACTGTAGAGAAGTCTGTTTAAGGGATTTGTTGTAAGCTCTGTCTGCGGACGAACCGTCCTGTGTCAAATATCTGTCTCAAAGCGCATGTCTGTAATGCAAATTGTGGTGTAGGGTAGAGAGATCTGAAATAAGTTGAACACTGGAAAAATCTAGTTAAAGCAGAGCTGTATCCTGTGCAAGAAAATGTCCTTATTTTACCTCTACTATCTGTATGTCATCTCACATCCTGCAGCACTCAATCCGAAAAATCCGCTCCTGAACTTTTTTATTTTTAAAACTAAATTACTCCTGAAGGCATTTACCATGAAATATGTTTCATGCTCTTTCAACCGTTGTCTTAGCTCTTCTTAAACCTGCCTCAATTGATCAATATCCCTCTTTGTCTAAGGACTTCCTGTGTTTCGATAGCAGTCAGTGAAAAATACTGCAGCAACGCAGCTTTCACATGGCAAAGATTCCAGTTTTATATAGCTAAGGAAGAACAGCTCTTCTGGGTGCAGGACTGCACTGAGCACTTCTTTTACTTGCCATGACTTTCAATTCTTGTTAGATTCCCAAGTTATGTCCCTGATTTTTTTTTTTTTTTTTTAAAGGCAGAGCTTGTGCACCAGAACCTGACCATCTATGTATGGCATCGTTAGAGTGGTCCCAGATCCAGAGACTGTTCCCAATAAAATGCCTGCATGAAGCCGTCCTATTATCCAGATCAGGGCAGCCTAATTATGGAAATGTAACTAAATTGTCCATTTAGCCTCAGAGCGAGAGAAGAAGCCTTGGAACTGCTTGGCTTAGCTTTTCAACATACTTACGTTGCACCTTTTCAGCATAAGACTTCCAGGCTCTGGCTTTGGCCTGCATCCTTTCTTCTTTGGCATATATTAGATTCAATCAAAGTAAACTCCTCTTTGCCGTGACTTAGTTACAAGTGGATCTAGATCACCTTAAGTTGGTGATTTGTCCTTGTTGGCCTACATTACTCCCTCAATATTTGCCTACTATGAACATTGACATTAGCAATTTGTAAAGTTCCTTCTGTTTTTTTCATAATTTGGGGAAGGTTGTCAAGTTGCATTTAAGAACATATTTTTGAAGTATCTAATTAGAAACACACCTGCTTAATACTTACTCACCACTTTTAATTTCCGACCAAGATTTATCAGTTTTTAGTGCATGTAATAACATTATGAAAAGGCCATCCTTACTAATGCTATCTTAGGAAGTGTTTTAAAATGGTTGTCCCATCGTGCCATTTCTTTCTTCAAGTTTATTGTTTGAAGAACCATGTAATTCTGTAAATTCTGTAATTTCTAGGATATAGTAAGCAGCACTGCTGTTTCATGGAAAAGAAATATAATGCCTATTACTTAAGTGATTTCTCAGGATCACACAGTAAAATACTGGCAGATGCAGTAATTGAATATGAAGGGAAAAAATAGTTTTCTTCTTGATTTAAAGAGTCAAAATTCAACGCCGTGGATGTTGACTCACACTTCACTTGACAGCTTTGCTTTTACCAAAGTAATGCTGATATGTAAAACATCAGGGAGAGCTTAAGCTACACAAAGTCTCCAGGACAAAAATGAGAATTTGCATTTGACTCAGAAGTCAGTCTTTGTAATCAAATGACCAGAGCAAAGACCATGTATTTCCGACCAATATCATTACACTGATGCCTTGAATGTGTAACTTGATTATCAGCGCTAAAAGTGTTAGTTATGGCCCTGTTTAAAAAAAAAAAAATAAATCCCTCAATAAGAAGCATAGCTTTGGATGAACAATGTAACCCTACATTTTGTAAATGTGGTTAGTAGCGTGATAACTTCCGCACTTATCTTCTGATATTTGGTTCATCAGTTCTTTTTTGTTTTGGTATCGTTTACTTGGTTTGTTGTTTATGGTGTTTTGGTTTGGTTTAATTTGATTTTGTTTTGTCTTTTTGTGTGTGTGTGATCCATTAAATGATTACCTATGGATTTATCTGAGGTAACTCCCAATACGTAGAGTCGGTAAGATAATACCTGTTCTAGCTTCATCACATTAAATATAAAATAGTTTTATACACATCTGTTAGTTGTTTTTCCTGATAAAAGATCCTGTGAGATCATGATTATAATACACACCATTTATTTTTTTATTGCTAGTAACAGGAGGGCTAAGAGTGAATTAACTAGTCAATTCATGCTTAATTCTACTAACGAATGCACAGTACATTTTCTAATCCTAAATTACTCTGAACATTAACACTATACATTCTTCAGCTTGATCAGATCTTGGTCTAGGAGAGATGCTTTAATCTATATCAGCATATGTGTATTTATTTTTAATTTAGCTTAAAATATTTTGAGTAAATTGCCTTCTGCTGAGCATGGAACACATCCGTGGACTGTGGCATAAGTTATTCCCAGTCAGTACTTCCAAGATGTTTGCCCTTAAGTATTCTGATAGCACAAGTAAATGCGTAAAGCAGTTTGTTTCTTAGTGAAAAGAAATAAGTTACTCCATGTTCCTTTGAAGATGGGGGGGAAGTCTCCTTGAATTCAAGTAAATATGGTTTAAAATGACTTTTATGTAAGATGACTACATTTGTCTGAAAGTGTAATTTATTGCAGGCCAAGCTGTAACTGGAATTCAGTTGGTTTAAGGTACATAAGGGTTTTAAGAGTCTAGATAATTCAATTGCTATTAACATATAAGGCATTTTTACATTAACTTCAATGGAATTCTATGGCAGAAACTATTCTTACATGCAGTATTAGCCATCAGTCATATTTCAAATGTGCGATTGCAAGAGCTGTATTTAGTCTCTGTTAAGTAGAAACTATTCTGCTGGGCATTGAGATCATATGCAGCAAAGGGACTGAATATCGGAGACATCCTGACTTTGGCTGCACCCTATGCTGTGAGATACTAACTGGAATCAGCTGAAGACAGCATTTGATGTTTTAAAACAAAGCTAAGCAGTATTAATATGGTACACTTATTTCTTTTAAATCTGTTTTAGACCTCAATCCATGCAGGTGAGAGACTACTTTAAATTGTGCTAGAGTCTTATCCTCTGAGGTAAAGAGCATACGCAGCAGGGTGCCAAGCAAATCAACTGCTGTTGAACCAGATTGGCAGCATGTGCTTGGCAGCTCTCTGGTTTACGCTGCTTTTTATCAGTATGGCCAATTCCAGCAGGTGGCTTAAGAATAGTTACAGGAGCACTGGAAAATAAGAGCATAGACTGGAGGGAACACTCTGGCTAATTGCATCCAAATCCCCAGCTGTTTCCAACCACCAGTTCTTAACTTTCCTTCTTTTTCAGGATCAATTTAATATTAGAAGCAGGTAGGGTTTTGCATCTATTCTTATTCTAAGAGTGTTCCAGAGATCCAGTTGATAAGCTCTTTCTTCTTTCCTGATACATTTATCTGAAGACAGCTTATTCCCCATTTGTTCCTATGCAATCATCCATATTAAACTGGTCTTCCATCCTTCTGTTTGTGTCCACCTAACATAATCATCTTCATTCCCTTTAATATTTGTCCCCATATTGCATTGTAGATCAAACAGACCTCAGAAGATGGAGGGAATCCTCCGAATGTGAAATCTCTGTATCTTGCCAAGAAAGAGGTCTCAAATGCCATGGTAACAGCTCTCCTTACATTCATGAAAAACTTCCTCCAGCCTAATTTGTCTTCCTAATTTGATCTGTGGAGTTCACTGTAGTAGGAATGTGATAGGCTGTATGACTTCTCCATAAACATCCTCTCACTTGCTTTTATTTAAAGGTGATCCCATCTTAAGGTGCAGCTAACACCCAAAGAAAGCTTAGAATTATGTTGCTTGAGTTTCAGCGCTGTGACACAGAGCTTTTCTTGCTGTAAATAATGGCATGTAAGCACATGAAATCAAGTGTCTAAGAAAAAATTCAGCCACATAAACTTCAACAGCCTGCGCCTAACTGAAAGCAATATCCTGATACTAATTTCTGATGATTTTGCAACTTATTCTGTGAGGAAATGTGTTAATTATGATACCCCTACTGAGGTGAACAAGCGACTGGTTGTCAGCAGAAACAGTGATAGGGACTTACAGTCACTTGCATCATAGGTTGTACAATGTGAAAGAAAAAGGAAAAACATCTCAGGTGTAGTAGTAGTTAAGAAAAATAAAAATTACATGAACTTCTGCATGCATCTTCCCTATCTTAAATGTAAATATATATATATATCTGAATATTAGAATGAAAATAAGCAAGACATGAGATAAAAAAAAAAAACCTGAGAAAAATGTATCTCAGAAAATTACAAATTTTTCATTAGTCTTCAAAATAAGCTTAAGTTTTGCTGGCCTTATGTAACTTTAATACATGTAATTTCTTTAAAAGTTGATACGGATTTGTTTGGAGTGATTTCAAACCAAATAAAGGAAGAAACAAATTAAGATGTTGCTAATTTAATTTAAAAAATAATCTGATATAACAGAATTTTCTATCACTCTCACAAAAGTTCTGTTCTTGCTTACTACTATGCTTAGGCCTGAAAGTTTCTCTCTCTTTTTTTTTTTTCCCCTTCTTTTTTTCTCTCACAAGATTACTTATCCACTGATCTGGATACAGGAAAGCTTAAGCATCAATATACTTTCTCAGACAAATACAGCTTTTTCAGGAAACTTCTGTAAGTTAGTTACAAGTACTCCTCAATTTTGGCATCTTGTAGAAACTAAATAAATAAGCAAAATATAAACATAGGCACTTAGATATTAATCTAGAAGAGTGGGGTTCCAGCAATGATAACTGTGTGATGCAGATGCTTCGGTTCACCTACATGAGATTGCACAGCGCAGTCAAAAATGTCACACTTTCACTTGCTACTACATGAGTCACCTTCAGAAGAAAAGTCAAATCATGGGAGAAAATTAAACGTTGGTCAAAGATATGAAGAATCTGGGCCATTTGGATGAATCGGCTCATTTCTTAGAGCTCAACTGTGTTATGAACTAGATATTGTTGATCCACTTTAAGATTTGAAGTGAAACAGATCATGCTTGATGATCTTTAAGGTCTTTTCCAACCTGAGCAATTCTATGATTCGATGCTACTTTATGACATTTTCTCTCTCATGTGTAAAGAGTTGTCTTTTCACCTAAGCAAAGGTTTGAACTGACAGTAAGCATGACATGTCCTTTATTCTGCTTACTGTAGTTCTAGATGAGTATTTAGTAGAGAAATACTCAGCTCTATCTTAGGGCAGGGGCCTCACTGCAAAATGAGATTTGGCCAGGTTCAAACTTATGAGGGCTGAACAATCATCAAATGTCTGATGCAATTAACAGGCAGCAATGCCTCCAGCAAATGCAGTTATAACTCTGCCTCAGTTTATTTTTAATAGTTAAAAAAAGTATTGTTCAAACAAACATTAAAGCCTTTCAGAAACCATCTAAATTTGGATTCTAGACTATTTCAGACTTGGAATGTTTTTCACTGCTTCTGAGTAATGCTCAAGGTTAGTGCTATTAACACATTAAAATACTTCCATCCACCTCTCCTTCCTAAGATGTTGCATGGGCGCCAAACCAAAGGGCAACATGTCTCAGAAGAGTTCCCTGGTTATTAAAAAAACAAACAAACAAACAAACAAAAAACAGCTACCCCAGGGTTGTAGCTATGCACACACAATTTGTTAAAGGCCTGTCTGGAACGCAGGTACCCCAAATAAACATTTGGAGACAGCACTGAGTTGGTCTCAGTGACCCAGCAGTGAGCGCTAATCTTTTGTGTGTCCAGTGACTGTTTACTCCATGAGGCTCAGTGTCTGAGCCTGCCTGGCCCTTTTCTACAGTCAGAAATCTTGTCTTGTTCGCAACACAGCAATGTGGATGGAACATGGGAACCTCCCACACCTACAACTGACTGGAACGTGTGATTTTTGTCCCCTCATAAGCAAAGCTTCTTAAAGGCAGAAAGAAAGTCACCACAGAACACTTTTATTCTGGCTGGGAAGTATCTATAGGGATATGATGGTCAGTGGCCAGAGATGATTGCTGACAATAAAAGCAGTCATATACTTTCCAAAGTGGTTTGATGCACCTGCATCCTGAAAATGAAATAAAAAATATTTTCAACAAAAATATCATAGTACTTGCCCACAAGTCTTCTCCAGTGAGAAGACATGTTATTCCAAATCAATAAATGCAAGGCAAAACTGCCAGCATTTACAAATGTGGAACAATGAGCATGAGCACAGGCCACCAGCCTAGCAGATAAATCTGCAGAAACTTACTTTATGACAAAACATGTGGACAGCTCAATTTAACTCTGTTTCATTTCACAAAACTACGAAAAAAATTTCCTTTCTGGAAGTGGAAGTGCTTGAATCAACTTCACATAGAACAGAAGTTTATCCTATTCAATAAGTGGGATGAATCTTCTATTGAGATGCTAACTACTGGTTCATCGTCTGGCATGCAGCCCATCTATATGATCTGAAAATCTCTTTATTCCACAGTCACATATATTCACTGTGAACCTTTTGCCTCTGGCTCTCCAGCTGTTTCCCTGCATACATCTTGAGGCAAGAGCTTCTGAACTTGAAGAGCAGGAAAACTAATTATTGATATAGACAGTCTACAGAAAGATTTAAGTGGTATGTACACTTTAGGACTGCCTATCCAGATTTTCCAGGAAAAGAAACAATTCTGCAAAAGCAGAACTAAGAACCTGCAGAACCTGAGAGATCGACAAGATGTTAAAAGGGCATTCAAAATGTAGGAAGGTAAGATGTAGGCATATCAGGCATTGAGGTTGTAATGGTAGACAGCAAGGATAGGTACTGAAGTCAGAACATGAGTTCTGGATGTTAGTGAAAAAAAGAGGAATTCAGTGATGGCTACATTGGTACAAACCTGGAAGAATGGAATAGGAGAGTAAAAAAGTAAAAGTAAAAAGCATAAAGGCAGGGGCGACAAAAACAAAGGTGAGGGGGAAGAAAAGACCTTTTGCTGTGGAGATAGTAGGGAGAGATTTCAGATCTCAGAAAAAATGTATGACGGTATTTCAACAGACGAAATGACAAAGGAGAGAGGAATCAAGGATGACTGAAGTTTAAAAGGTTGTAAACAAAGTGATTCCAAGGATTATGGTACACAACAAAGTGGAAAATCTGGGGAGGAATTAAAGACAGTTACTTTTTATCCAGTGATTTTAACTAGCCAGTGCAACATCAAGGAGAAGATCATAGGTAGATGAGAGGCTGAACAGAGCAAGATCTCACCAACAGTAAGTAGACATAAGGCAGTAGAGAAACACACTGTAGGGAAAAGAAAAACAAAGTTAAAGAACTAAAAAAAGAAGCAGTAGACGCTGAAAAATCTTATAGCAAAGACTGAGGGGAACAGAAGAAAATTGTTATAGTCACTTTTTAACATAAACACTGATTTCTAATTTCTTTTTATTATCAGAAGTGATTTCTAGCATCTGAGGAGCATGGTGTCTATAAAAAGATGTTTATTTTGCCTGAATGTTAGTTATTGTTGAAGTTTTTGATTTAAAAAGTAGTTTAAAACGTAATAAATTTCTTTAACTGCATTATAATGCCACACATCAACAACACCAGAACCAGCCAACCAACCGAAAAAGGTTTAGTTTTTCTTCGCCATCTGCAACTAAAGTTTCTTCCTGAGTCACTCTAAACTTTGTACTGTTCACCTAGATCAGAATAAACAAATAGATAACAGACAGTTCTGTAACCTCTTTTCCTTTCTAGTCCTAACCCATATTCAAATTAAGACATCCCACACTCAAATTAAGACTTCTTTGTATGAAGAAGAGCAAATATATTCCTCTTGAGTGGAAATAAAATCAACTTTTCCAAAGCTAAACTTTGTTTGGATCTGAAGATCCACCCATGAAGAGAAAGAATGCAGGCAGCTTTTGATAGTAGTAAATGGGCATGCCATTCCTAAATACGCTTTATCTGCGGAATCTACTGAAGGCTTTTCTCATCCAAGGCATAATTTATTTATATTACAGGACTAAGGTATTAAGGAAAAATGTACTACTGAGCCAATTGCAAGCCTTCCAAAGATTTTATCCCTGTTTTTTAGAGATAATTCAAAATTTCATGATATCCTAATCAATGCATTTAACATTTCAAAATTGACTTTAATTGTTCTACTACAAAAAACCAACACTGTCCACCATCCAAAATTTCCCTAATATTTTTTTCTCGTCTATTCTGTTTATGGAAGGTGCATAAATATCGTACTATAACATAACTATTGGCAACACTGTTTTCCAAAAGTTCCAGTTCTCTGGTAAACAGAAAGGTACTAGCTTTTTCAGTAATGTCTAAACTCACACTGTAAATCTAAGATCACCAGTTTTGGAGGGATACAGGCATTACAGAATGTTGTTCTTTTTATGAAAAAAATAAACATAATTTTTAGACAAAAGAGAATTAAAATTATTTCACTTAATTGGAACATTTCCTACATTTCCATTTTACATTCAGCCTTCCAGGATGAGGTATATCTGTATAAATTGAATTGGCACAGCATAGAAATAGCCAAGGAAGAGTTTATCTTCTTTACTCAATCTGGGATGGCAGTAGCTGCAGTATGCACCTTGGCTGCAATCTGCCGTAGACACTAGGAATCCAAACTAGGATTTACTTGGCTTTCAGTCCTCTGTATCCAAGAATCCTCAACATCCAATTGCCCCTACACCCAAATTTTCCACATTGTGTTCCTCGACCACCTATTACTCTGCCTGAAACTGCTTCCAGCTATCACTACCAGCTCTTATCAGGACAAGTTTTCTACCTGAGATCCTAGAGCTGGCTCGGTCCAGGAGACATGCTGAGAATGTACTTCTGTTTTCCTAAATCAGCTGAGCTGAGCTCACAAAACACAGAACATAAATCAGACGTCAATCCAAAATATAGCCGAAGAAGGATCCTAGTCATAAGTAGGTTTTGCAGTTGTTTAATCCCCACTGCTCTTACCAGAACTGCTGCCATTTTCTCCATCTTTCTTTCATAAAACAATTGCAGGATGGACAGCTTTGGCCAGGATGTGAGATGCCTCAGTTCCACATTGTGTGAAGCTCAGTTCAGACCTTCCCTTCCGAGACACAAGAAGACCCTGCCTTAATCATCAGTATTGCATTCTGAAGATTTAAATTTAAAATATATTAAATTAAATTATATTAAATTTTTAATAGGGAAGATCACTTTCTGCTATTTCTGTTGACACTATGCTGCTTTTCAAAACAAACGAAAAAGCCTCCCCCCCCCAAAAAAAAAAACCCAAAAAACTCCTTAAACCCATCAAACAATTAAACAGTCATTATCGAGAGAGGAAGCAGAGCACCCAACACTACAGCTCTCACCTGGCAGCAGGAACACCTTGGTTTCTGCCCTGAACCAAAGAGTACAATGGAGCCACATTATTTAATATTTCTAATATTGAATGAAAGCAAGAAAACACACCCATCATTTCATTCTTCAAAGCATAACTTCATCCTTAATGTGTTTTTAAAAGGGATGACTCAGAGTCCTAAATCTAGGAGAGGGCTATGGCTGAAGATCTCAGTCATTCTGCAGTTCAGCCTGGATTTCTCAGTCCCTGGAAGGGACAGTTTAAAGAACGCTCTTGGTCACAGATCCTCCACTCCTGGTGCTGCCACTTAAGCCAGTCCAAGCCAGAACTGCTGCTCCTGTCTCCCTGCCACATGTGAATCAGTCCAGAGAACTAATCCAGCTGACATCTATAGAGTTAGTTTTCCTGCCACAGCAGCTAATATATGGCTTAACACACGATAGAAATACATCATCAGAAATCAGCATTCTGAGGACTGCTGGCTTAGACTTAGGCTGGCTGAAGCTGCCACTTGGTGTGCTGCGTTCACTGATTCATCTGAGGTGTCTGATTCTGCTAATGTATTGGAGATGTACAGATAATTCACACAAGGCTCTTTCCTTCCTGGAGGCAAAAGCACCTCTAAAAACAAGGTGCTTATTTTGACTTTGTAGCCAGCATTCTGATATTTGCAAGCCAGCCAAGCAGGCCAGCACTGCAGCACCCAGTAGTCCCCACAGTGCGCTAGAAGCAAAAAGAAGTATTTGTTTGGCTTTCTCATATCCTTATCTTGGTAAAAATGCTAGAACTGTGTGATATATCCTTTTTTTGGTGTTTTTTTGTTTGTTTTGTTTTCTGCTGGCATTCTGGTTGGGCCTCAGTTTTAGCTTTAGGGGTTATTCTTACGTTCAGTCTCTTTTGTTATCTTACAAAAAATATGATCATATGCAGTAGGACTAATGTAATAAATATGTAAATAGCTGAAAAAATGTTATTTTAACGTGTGAACTGTTCTTCAAAAAGATGGAAGATGGTAATTAAAAAAACCAAACATTAAAACTAGTGAAGTCTGTGTCCATACCTGGGACAAAGACTAAACCTACAGTAAATTTTGCATGCAACAAATACCCTGACAAGTTCTCTTCAAAGACCTGTACCTAAGTGGGTGTTCAGCCTGACCAGACATCCTAAAATATATTCATTCTTACATAGAAGTTCTGCACGTATGTATTTTTCTTAAGCTTCTAAGTAGAAAAGTCATTTTTACCCTACACCATATTTTTGTCCTTTTTCTACTTATACTATAATCAAGTCTATTTATACTATAATCAAGTCTATATACTATAATCCTGTCTATGGACAGGAGTCCATACATGGGAGGTGAAAATGTTGTGATTGTAGGACTGAAACTAATAATGTACAACGTTATTTGTAATTGCATCCAGGGCTTCTTAAATGCAGACATCCACTATTATGGCTCTGTACTGTACTGTAGCTTAGCGAAATGCAAATCACAAAATTTTACTAGTTAAAATTTTTCTCTGGTTATCTACATTTCTGATGTATCTCTCATTATCATCTCATCCTCAGAATCTTAAAACACTATGGCTAGTCCTAGCTAGACTATCTAATCAAAAAGAAAAGACTCCTTTCTGCTCACCCAACAGTCAATCTTGTATCTTATGTTCTTATATCCAGATGTAGAAAGCAAGGTTTAGTGACAAGCTGAGCAAAAAGGGGAGTTGCATCTGTATCTCTTGCATCCCCTCGCTATATACCTGCAAACAGTTACATCCATTTGATGGAATCTGTGCACAAGTAAGAAGTCTGGAGTCACTTGATTCAAAACTGGAAAGATTTTAAAGTCATAAATTTGTTTCATGACATCGAAAAAATATTTTGTGCAAGAAGAACTGCAATACATAATTTCAGAACCTCTAATTCCTGTTGAAGGAAGTAACTTGCTAGAATTCAGATGGTAAACAACAACTTAGACTTGTTCAGTTTTAGGATAGCCCTCAGGTACTGGACCATGCTTTCTCTCTAGATTGTTGGCTCTCTCTGATCAATTTGGCATGGTAGGATTTTAGGATATGAGAGAACAGAGAAGATGAACACTGAATGACTGATCAAATAAAGAATCAGCGTGGTATGTTAGAGGAATACAATGGCTTACTCTAAAGGAAGACTTAAAACCAAAGTGCAGTAAGGAACAGGTTTTCATGCTGAATTAAGTTTTCATTATCTGCATTGCATCTGGAGCACAGAACTCATTTCTTCAGTTGCAAAGCATGCAAATAACTTTGTGTGAGTCTAAGAGACTGACCAACTTTTTTAAGCCTCCCATGAAAGCGACACAAATGTACCAAACCAAGAATAAATGAATAAATGGGGAAGCAACATTCCTATCTATTGCTTCAGTAACTTAGATGGAAAAAGACACACCATTAAAAGAGAAAGGGTTATAAAAGTGTATCGCTAGACCACTAAGTTTGCCTTGTACTTTGCTGCAAAAGCTAGGAATCATCAGGCTGAGTGTTCTGAAAGCTTCCCCATTCAGCAGGATACAAAAAACCAATTCCTACATTTTGTTACGAGTCGAGCCAGCAAGATGTTTTTAATGGGCTTTCAGGCTTGATTTTTGAAATATCACAGTGTCACTTATGGTAAAACTAGAACAAGTAATAGCATCTGTCTAGAATGTAGCCATCTCAACCCCATTGCACTATAGCAATGCCATTAGAAACATACTAGCTTTCCTGTACTGTCTCTCTATTAAGTTATCTTGCAAAGTGATAGCATTCTTACCAGGAAAATTTGCCAGGCATGTCTAAAGAATGATTAACTGTTTATGTTTTGTTTCAGTTTTTTCATCTAGTACAGTTTCTAGTTTTCATTGTTTCAAATATCACATCAAAAAGTAATTTATTTGCCCCATTTCATAAAAACAGCCTCTATATCTGAGGGAGAGCCATCCTCATTCTGTATCTAGGTTAGTATAACAGTCATTTTTAGTTGGAAGGTTGTGGATTGGTTGCTCCTGAACAGAGAAAATCAGTTTTTCAAGAAGCTATGGTATGTGAGGCTTATTGTTGGTTTGCTTTTTGTCAGAATATGCAGAGTTTGAAAGCGCTTTCTTGCTACCTGTCCTAAAGCAAACTATGCCATGATGATCAATATCAGCTGTTGCTGAAGAAAATGTACTGGGGAGCAGCAGTGTACACCATTTAGAGTCAAATGGATATCACTGAATCTTTCATATTATTTGGGTGAGAGAATCTGACTTCGTGCTGAAAACCAAAGTATTACCTTCTTGACTGCAACTTGGCCTCCATAAATTCACTTGATCTAGTGGACTTCCAGAGCTAAGCTACTAGAGAGCAATGGCTACAGTAGGAGACCAGACTGAGATTATTCCTGAAACCTGAGGTCAGTTAAAACTGCCTGGCTTCTCACTGATTCAAATTGCAGTTTTCTGACATGATGATAAAAAAACCCCATCTTTCTTTTTGCCAAGTAGGTATGAACTGCCGCTAGAGCTCTGGAGTAGGCATCTCTGTGGCTAAAGCATTGGCATGTACTGAATTACAATGAAGCAGCATAAGGGAGGTTGGAGCAAAGGGAACAGGTAGAAAGCAAGCAGAAAATGCTGAGACAGTTGTCAGAATCACCTTTGAAAAGGAAAACAAGGTAAACACCTGCAAACTCCTGCATCATGGCACATGTCATCCTCTTAAGCAAGGAGTAGAGTGTAGGCTATCCTCTGCATTTGCTTGGGAATAATCCTGACTCGTTTAGGAAGCATGATGTATCCAAGCTTGAGTTCTGATAGAAAAAATCAGTTTGCATCTGCTTACATTGCAGTTCTCAGTATCTTCCTGACTATCAGACAAATAAAGCATGAGTTGGAGTCCTATGTTATTCCCTTGTTCTTCATAGGAGTGAAAAAGCAAGGATTATCCATTCCAGCATAAGAACTTTGACCTCAATCCTCCCATCTTGATAAAAATAATAATTATTATTATAGAAGCAATTTAACAGTATCTAATATCAAATGTGTGTAATCCTCACTGGGGAAATTTGGGCAATTCAACAACCTTGTGCTTGAATCCTCACTCAGGACTTTTCTCTATAACTCCGGAGGAAAAAAAAGAAAAAGATTATCGACAAAAAGAAGACAACTACCTTCTGCACTTGCTTTCACATTTATGTAACAAGTTGTAGGATACCAAAACTCATCTTGCTTTCAGAGTTATTTGGAAACCTGGTTAATATCTCAGCCCTGAGATGCGGATGAAAGCTCTGTGCCAGTGTGAAGTGATGGTGTGTAGTGCATAAAGCTACTTTTTAACAAATTTCATTGGTTAAAGTGATTAGTTTTTGATGTACACTGCAGCTACTGTTTAAATTCCACTTCTCTAACAGTTCACTATTCACATTCTTGTTTTATAATACCAGTTTATACAGCATTTCCAGTTTAATAAGGGAAGGTAAATTGTGACTAGAAATTCGTAGATGTATTTATGATTCAACACCTCTAGAAAGCACCTATGCAAATTACAGATACCTGTCTCATGAAACAAGTACCTGAGAAATCTCTCAGTCTTTGCAGCGGTCACCTCGTAACACTCAGTTTTGCATCTCTTTTGTCTAGACAGGAGTCCTTCCAGACAGATTATGTGCTGAGATGTAATCAGGACTAAGTAACTTACTGTAATATTCAGTAAACTTGACTGTGGTCACTCTTCTGTAGCTAAGGACAGGAGTAACTATATGGTAATTTATGATTCTCACATAGATTTATTTTCACATAGGTTTAGCTAGAACCTCCGACAAGTAAATACCTGAAGAATTTATTTTTTTTTAAAGATGTAAACCAGTGAAAAGTCTCATAGACTGTTTGCCAAGATCACTGGAAAATGACTCTCAGTATAATCTTGACATTAAAGCAAAACTAGGAACAACAAGTTGTGTCAGTTTTGAAGTTAACTTCACTGACTCTGACAAATAGGCATCTCAGCTTGTACTAACTGCTGATGCACTGTTAGCCAGTAAATCTTGTGCCTTGCAACCTCTCTTACTGCTAGACATTAAGTGCATTTCCTAAGCAAGTCTAATCATACATGAGCAAGTAGCAATATGCTAGTCAAACATATCTTTCCCATTGATATATGATTTATTCATCATTCTTGAAAATTAAAATTGAGATCAACACTAGTGGCTGTACTTGCCAGTCCATTCTGTATGGCATTTTCTGTAGACATTTAGAGACTTACTTTCATGCTAATGATTGACCATCTATCTGGACAAAACCAAATGGTGATATGCCTTCCTCTAGCTGTTCTCAGACATACTTGTGACTTTGGAGACTATCAGATTTAAACTCAAGCTTGTCTTTGCCACATTTACCACCCTGAGCTCTACCTCTATAAATGAAGCAGTTCTGAAAGGAGAGCAAAAATCGTATGTTAATAAGTATGATCAATTCTCTTCATGGCAGGTGAATGGAGAAAATGGGAGAAAATATGTGACATCCTTTGTCACATAGCTCCTTTCCCTTCACTTCAGTAATGCACTTCAGTAGTATTATAATTCTCTGTGTACTCCTTGACTATTTGAGGGGAGATTTAGGTTAGATGTTAGGAAGAAGCTCTTTACTGAGGGCAGTGAGGCCCTGGAACAGGCTTCTTAGAGAAGCTGTGGATGCCCATCCCTGGACACAGTCAAGGCCAGGATGGATGGGGCCCTGGGTAGCCTGAGCTGGTGGGGGGCAGCCCTGCCCACAGCAAGGGGAGTTGGAAATAGATGATTTTTGACTTCCCCTCCATCCCAAGGCATTCTGTGATTCTATGACACTGTTTAACTATTTGACACTGTGTGACTGAGGAAAGCTCTGGCTTTCCTTCATTTCGCCTAAAGAATTCCATTCCCCCAGACCAATTGTATGCTTGTCTGCTAGAGTACTCAAAGGGGGATGAGTTAATCCAGTCAGGTAGCCCAGATGTTTCTAACAGCAGAGATTAAATTGTTTGAATGTCTAAATATTATTTTTCTTATTATTATTATGAGAAGCATAGAATAACTAACTTACTTCCTAGCTAGTATGTATTTGCTAGGAAAAAGTACAGCCCAGTGCCTTTGTGTCTACTGTTCGCCATTCAAGTATAATTGTTTAGAGTGGAAAAGCATTGGTAACCTAAAAAACTTTTATTAGTGTCTATATTAAGTTAAATACATAACATACTATGAGGGAACACTGTTTTCTGTTGTAAAATAAGCAGATGTACCCCTTTAGATAAATAGCAATCAGTTAATTAGAGCCAAATTTAAGGTATTTGTTTATGTCATAAAAATCAACATTAAGCACATGAAACACTCTAAATTTATTCTCTAAATATTAGTTTGTTGCGGGTTGGTTTTTTTTTTCCAAATAACTATTTACAAATTCTGTAAGTTGTGCTCTGATTTCTCCTCTCGATTGTTTTCCTGTCTTTAATCACACCACAGCCGTTTTCCTTATTCATGTGGAAGCACTTAGGGTTTTTTCAGCACAGTTGCTAGAAAACAAGATAAATTGCACTCCAGTGGAGAACACGACTTTTAAATCTATAAAATTAGTGGTTTAGATGCAAGTGGAAGATTGATATTGTCATAAAAGAATTGTATTCTACTTTTAAATCTCAGAGTCTCTAAGACTTAGATGACACAGCATCCTGAAAATCTCCAGCCTAGAAGCAGTGACAGGAACATTTTTCCCATCTCTTGAGCATCTTTAACATTTTCCAAAATGTTTCTGTCCTGAATAACTAAAAAATTTGCTCAGACATAGTATTCCTTCCTGGGTAGAAAATCTGGAAATTTGTTAGGATTAATGAAAGCACTGATTTTTTAGAATCCTTTTATTCCAATTCCCAATATGATTTGGGTCATTTAAAACCAAAAGTTTCTTTAAGTGAAAAACTGGCCTCCTTTTAGGGGAAAAAAAAAAAAAAAAAGCAAACAGCAACAAAAAAACACCACTATTTGAATGAGATACTTTGGCAACTTCCAAACTTTATTTCAAATAAGACTTTTTTAAAGAGGACATCTGTCAAAAACAATTGCTTCAGCAGTCAGTTTTGTTTTTGACAAATATGATCTTTTCTATTTGAAAAATTCCTGACCAAGTCTATTCCGGAATGACATGGGAATTGGCTAGCAGTTGGGCACTGTGCAGAAGAAATATGATATTTGCACTACCCAAGCAAGCTGTTAACTGAGGGCATAAAATTAAGGTGATGTTATATAAGGCAGCTTCTTTCCCAGAAAAAAATCTTGTAAGCGCATAAAGCGTTACTGATTTTGTTTGTTGTGACAGCATGGGGAACTAGCATAGCCAAATTGGGATTGCTTCATGCCCTGACTGTGGAAAGCATCTGCACTTATTAACATGTCCTCTGCAGGACAGCAGTATATAGCAACGTGCATAGTGTCAGTGGCTAAAAATTTGAAATTTTACAAGAAAAGGAGTCATCAGCATCTCATTCTCATGAAAAAGATATACAAAAAATATAAAAACTAGATTTCCCTTTACTCCACAGAATGGCCTTAGTGATAGTAGCACCCGGTAAACAGGTTAAGTTCTGCTAACTGCAGGGCTATGGAATACTATCAAAGCGTACACCGTCACATATCTTCCTGTTCCTGTTGTAATACCTTAACAGAATAATTACTTTGTCAGCTGTAAATTAACCTTCCTTATGAAGCATCTCCACATTCTTAGGCTAAATTTTCAGGAAAATAACACAGGTGCTCTTTGCTGCTACTGTACCTCCCACCACCCTTGGCACTACCAAAGCTGCCTCACTAGCAGAGGAGGTGGAAAGGTACACAGAGAGAGCAGCAGTGCTTGCAGCAGGAGCTCTACTCGTGGAGGTGGAAAAGGTACAGTGATAAGAGCAGCAGCAAAAGAATCTGGTATGGGTAGGATGAGCAGGAAGTTCTGCAGTCCTAGGGAGCAGAAATGAGATGGCTGGAGAGATTTCAAAACCTTTTTTATTTCACCAGTCCAAAATCCTTTTTTTTTAATTATTATTTCTTTTCTACTAACACAGATGAGGACAATAGTGACTGCAGTATCCTTGTGCAAATCCAGCTTTTTAGTTAATCTTTTCCTTGTGCACTTGAGAGTGCATTGGGATACTCTTTAAGTCTCAACTTCACAGACAGCTTTGTTCCCCATGGGGAATTTATTCACTGCTACAAATTACTCAGTTTGAACACCCAAATCAGTTTGTTGCAAGAGAGTTTGAATAAATTATGTTTGGAAATTGTGGTGAATAATTCTTTACTTAAAAGAAATCAAACTATCATTGAGAAGGAATGCACCGTGTGTAAGACTGATGCAGAACCGAAAAAATGGACAGTGCCCACAGATACTTATCTCACTAAAGCAGTCCAATCTTTAATGAGAAGTTTTTTGATCAGAAAAACAAAAACATAGTAGGTACTCAAGTATTTGGCATGGTGGAAGCTCTTCTTCCAACCACAACAATAATAATTGTCTACTTTGCTTGGATCTTACTGACATTAAAGTTCTGGACTTATCAAGAGGACAATAGATTGCTGTCTCTGTCTCAAAATATAAATGATAATACTTCTCTGATTTGAGGGCAGAAGGAGGACATGAATGTCACTGTTACAGGAATCCCCTGTAACTCCCATAAATTAGCTAAAATTCTTCTTTGATTCATCTTGTTTGTACGTGTACCATTAGAAATGGGGAAGAGAAAAGAAGGAGAAGAACACTGGGACTGTAGTAACTATAAATAACTTGACCCAGGTCCAGGTGTATGATTTGCTAACAGCATACCAAAATGCTGACTGAAATGGAGACTGCAGCCTCAAACAGCTGAATGAAAAGTAGGTAGGCACTGAGGAAGGGTCTCTAAGGGCCTAATGGTGCCTGTACAGAGTTGCTGACATTCCTGATTTATGCAGGAAAACTCAGTCTCACTGGCACTGCAGCAGAGGAAGAACAGTTGCAAGAAAGTCCATGGAGTATTTACATTTACCACTGAGCAAGGAGCTCCAAATTTGACCTGTTGTTACTAACATGACAAATAATTGTTTCAACATAGAAAATTAGAAGTGTTGTGAGTAGAAAAGGACTTGATCCAGAAAAATTAGTCTTCTGTATTGATTAGTGTAGCAGAAATGGTAAGTGATGGCTTGAAGCAGTGATTGAGCACCTGGTGGGAAGGCAGGGCCAACCCAGGGGAGCTCAGATGCATATAGTGCAGCTGAGTGACCGGAAGGAGTGGAGCCAGGATCCACCCCTTCCCAGACCTCATTTAAGGGATGGCAGTGGAGGCAAAAGCATCTCACTGGTGATCCCTGCTTACCTGAGGCCTTCTGAAGGTAAGCAGTTTTTCTTCCTTTGTTTCTGTGTCTACAACTGCTGTATTTGAGCTTGTCCTCGTTTGCTGCAGCCTAGGATTGTGCCATTCTGCTATTATTGCTGTACTTTCCATTACGTTATAGCCTTACAATTAGAATTTGAAAAGACCACAAAGTTGATAGGAGTGCCAATGAAGGTTTTCAGCTTCTCTGGCTCTAAAACAGAGATTAACTTGAGCAAAGAATAAAAAGAGAATGCACACCCAATGGAAATCTGTAGTATTTAAATAATTTTGTCTCCAATGGTTGAAACAACTCTGCAGAATTCTTGAACTGGTATTCAGAAATGCCAAAGCATCATTAAAACAACTCTGACCAGAGCATTTCAGACGTTAGCTGCAGAAAAGCAGCTTTATTGCACCGGGATCTCTGCTGTTTTGTATGATGTGCTTGCACTGTTGAAACTTTAGTGATACATTTTGTGATTTAGATAACAATGGGAAAACAGTGTATTGTGAGAGATAAATCTAGCAAATGCTCCCAGGATTTGGAAAACTGATGTTTCATGACATCAGTGGCAGAAACAGCCTAACATTAAACTGAAAAATCTGAAAGGGGAGAGGATTCTCCCAACCAGAAACTTATAGCAAAACCAGCAAAATCTTTCCACCACTAGTACACCCCTTAGGAACCTGAAATATTGTAAAAATGCAATTTTCTAACAATCACAGGGAAATTCTGGTTAGTCCTTAGCAGGATCAGATTAAATGTTGTTTGCTAACTTGAAGCAAGGTACAGCTATTAGTTTCTGCGGGATCTTTTGCATTTTTTTCAACTATACAACTTGAAAATACCCTTGAAAAATTTGTCTACTGTCTGCTATCATGATCATCATCATCTAGTTCGTGTCTGTTTTGCTGGGAAATAAATGCAATCACAGTTATGAATATTACCAAGTAATTCACAAGCATTTCATATCAGTGCAGGTTATTTGGAAGTTTTATTTATGGATAAAGCTGTAGGATACCTGAGAACTTCATGAGAGACTGAGCAATTAGTACAGAATGGTGAGATACATCACCTACATAGCTTTCACAAGCCATTTTTTATACAGCTGCATTAGTTGTCATGTTGGAGCAAATAGTATCAGAAGAGTATTCAACTTCTGATATCTCATCACTTTCATTAGCTGGCTGCAGTCAATTCATCTGTAATGATTAATCAACTTGAATGAATTGCCTGGAAACATTCCTTTAATCACTTCCTGTTTGTGTCTCATTAAAACACTGTCTTTACACGGGGAAGGGTGGCAGATGTATTTACATACAAATAGAGAGAAGAAATCTCCCTCGTGTTGCCATGTTCTTCCCATAATAAGAATTGCTTACGGAGATAAGGTTTCCCTGGAGGGGTTATTTCAAACATCGTCATTAGGGGACCCTCACATGTTCAGCTCTGGTGGTTGTACAGTGGCTTTGTGGGAGATGCTGACCACATCCAGACCCTGTTTCAGAGCAGACTAGTAGTGATAAAAATCATTCCCCTAGCTTTAGAGGAAGGAAGGCGCAGATCATCCTCCACTGGGAGCTGAAGCTCTTTCTGGAAATGGGGAAGACTGTTGAAGAAGTTTCAGACATGCTTTCATTTTGGCAGAAATTAGAGCTATCCAGAAAAGAAGTCAGGCTGGAGCATTCATGTTTCAGAAAGTAGACATTACTGAAGAATATGACTTTCTTCATTATTTTTGCTAACTCAAGTAGATATGGTTAACCACAAGGCTGTGTTCAAAGTCTGGAAAATATGCAGAAACAAGCCTCAGAAACAGTGTGTTTTTGAGCAAGATGTTGCATATGCAAGTGAAGATGGAGTTATTGTCTGGTCTAACTATTAAAGATAATTTTGGGAAGCTTTGTTTTAATATTAAAGTAAACTTGGACTGCAGTTTGAGGCAAAATTCTTGGTCCACTAATGATCCAGAACTAACATTGCAACATGATTATTGATGTGCAAATGAAGTGCCCATACCTGAAGTTCTGAATGAGGAACAGGAATTTGATACTGTGGACAATGAAGGAAAAATACAAAATGCATTTTTAAATATAGACTTGAAATATAACAGTATTCAGAATTAATATGCAGTAGCCTGCCAGTAACACAGATGTGGTTGCCCAGCATGGAAAAAAATGAAGGAGCTGTGTTGGAATATGCTGTTGGGAAGAATATGTAAAGTTCAGGAAAAACTGATGAATGTAAGGTGACAATCTGACTGAGTGCACTGAAGAATGTTTGCTAGCAGTCCTGGACAGCGCTGGAATAAAAGATGGCCAGGTTATTAGCTACAAAAATAGGGAATCTCAGCTGTCAGTAGAATGTTAATGTCACATTAGTGTAGTGCTGGAAGTGCTGAAAGTACCTCAGAAGGAGAAGCAGCAGACAGTAATACATAACCAGGAAACATGGTTTGCATGTTGACCTTTTCTCTGTTAAAGGACAGCCAAGCAGCAAACAGAAAAGATGATATCCACCATACCACTGGGGAAAGCTGTTCTTCTTAGAGCTAGTATCTCCTATACCTTTTCTTCTCTATCAGCTGCCCTTCCTCCAGAAGAGGCTCCAGGTAGTGTTCCAGAGACCTCTGCCAGACTGTTCTCAGGGTACCATGCTGGTCACATCACCCCCATTTATTTCCATATCTGTGAATTCATCTGGGCACCACATGTCAGTGCTTCTCCACCAGTTGTCTCCAAACATAGCTGAGTAACTCTGCTGTGATTTTTCCATTCTATTTGCCTATAATGTGGAATGAAGCCACTTCAAGAGATGTTTATTAGAACAAGTAAGGACTAGGAGATTGGCATTAGGCATGCTGACGTGCTAAATGTGCTGGGAGGCAGTGCTGAGCTTTGCCTTTCCAGTTTTTCATTTACAGAATATGCCAAAACTTTGCAAGAGTCATAAGTCAAATATAAAGCAACATGAAAGCATCTTCAGTTTGAGAGCTCATGAAACAAAGCAGTGGTCTCTTTTATTGAGTGATGTTGTCTTACATGTCCCTGTGTGATGTCTCTTCTTAGTTATCACTGCATTTAGTTGCACACCTCCTGACAAGGAGAAGTCCATAGTAGAGATCTGAGGCTACCCAGTGATGTTGAAAATTCATCTTTTGCCTCAAAGAACACTTTCATTTATTTGGCTGGAGCAAACATAGTGTGTTTTTGCTTAGTGAAAAAGTTAAAATGTTGAAGGAGTCCTGTTCATATCATGCAGCCTTAGAAACCATCCTCCCAAAACAGCTTCATGTCTAATACTAAAAACAGAGGTAGGTTTCCGGTAATTAAAACTATCTCCAGAGCTTTCCAGCACTCTTGCACATATCTTTTAAATAATGAAAACAGTACTTTGCCCTCTAATTGCTATACGTATAGTTTTTTTTATAATTCAGACAGGAAACTAAGCATATTTCACTGTCTAGAGGAAATACAGTTCTTTATGCAAAGCCCTCTCATTTATTTAAACATTATGACATACTTGATTGAAAAGGCGCTGAGGAACTTCTCTCATGGAATCTATAGTCTCTGGCAGTAAAAACAGGAGGATATCATACGGTCTGCACTGCTAGTGAGCACGGACTTGATAGGAGGAGGAGTGATATACCAGACACATCAAGTTTCAGTTAGATATCTGTGAAGACAGTGTTCTAAGAGATGTCATCTGTTGATCTTTTGGGATCTGTTTATCTAAATTAAATAATTTCACTCTACCTCATTGCATACTCAAGTGGAAAAGCTATTTGTGTGTCTTACTGTATAGTAGCGTAACTGGTGATTATAAATCTGATAATGCTCAACAAAAGACTAGAGAGTTTGTAAGTATGCAGATCTGGCTAGATGTGACACTTTCATACCGAAATTTGCATATTCCCAGAGATTTAAAAGGTTTCAAGGTTTCATAGCATGTTTTTCATCCCTTGCGTTTGAGCATTAGAATTTTCAATAATGGTACAATAACTAGACTTGAATTATGACAAATCATGCAAGTTATAAGTCATGACAGCAGAGTAGTTTCAAGTTAATCCTTTAAATTTTGTTTTTAAAAAAAGACATTACAAATAAACCTTGTATATAACACGTTTTTGTAGTTCCCTTATAAGTGGCCTTCAAAAAGGTTTTCTGCTTTTGGATGTATTTTCCTCGTTTCTATGCAGCAAATGATTTGCAATTCTTTTTCTCTTCTTCAGCTTTGAAGCAAATGCAATAGTGCCATAGCATTCTCTTATCATGCACTGATTCAAGAATAGCATCATACTATGAAAGGGCGAAAATTTAACTTCTGGAATATTACTTATTCATGGTGCATGAATTCCAAATTCAAATATCCTTGTCCAAGAGGAGAATCCACTGGTTTTTTTTTCTAGACAAACTTGTATCTAGCATTTGTACAGATGCTAAAATAGTAAACTCACATTTAAAAAGTTAAAAATCCTTTCTATATTGTTGTTTTTTCTCCGTTCTGAAATAATATGCACCTTGTCCATACTGCACTAGCTATCAGATTCTACAGAAAGACATAATTTATTCTTTTCTGTTTTCAAATGTGAAAGAACATGTGGGTAGCTTACTGTGAAAATTTGTTTACTGATGTGTTTGGAAATGTGTATTTCTAAAACATTAAAAAATGACCATAGGAAGATAAAGGAGGGGTGAATAAATCATAATTGCTTTTGCTTTCTTTCTCTGTACTTCCATATATTCCTCCTGGCATACGGCATGCTAGCTTGCTCCCCATCCTAGCTTCAGAATGTCTTAAGCTCCCTGGCTCAGTCTGGTATTTTGTGAATCTCTATGAATTTAGAGATACCTGTTCAATTGCTGGGCCTCCTCTGTATAGTTCAGACATTTATGCTGTGCCCTTCTATCACACCACTGTGGTTAGAAAGAGAGATTTTACTACAAGGGTCCGCTACCTGATATTATAATGTACCAGCAGCCACATCAGTTTGTGGCAGGAGAAAAGTGAACTGCAAGAGATGGGGAAACCCATCCTTCCAGGCAGGCTAACAAGTCAGAAGCTAGCAGGGACCGAGGCAGCTAAGGCAGGTGCTCAGGTGATGAGACACGCAGAGGAGCTTGCCTTTTGCTACACACAAATTCTTCCAGCAAGGGAAGGGATTAAACAAGGACACAGGAGAGGAAATTAAAAATAATATAGTAATAAAAAAAAGCTTGAAGGGCTTAATTCCTGTGAAAATCACCATTGTGTTCTTTTCTACCATCCAGAAAACTTGGAAGGAAGCAGTTTCAGGGCTGAGACTGGTGGTTTCCACTGCTCCACTGTTGGATGTGGAGTGTGCCTCAGCTTTTCCATGAGACTCAAACAGAACTTTTATGTTTTTGACCAAAGTAAATGTTGTTGCTGAAATGTTTGTTTTGTTGACAGCTATATATGTATATATAGCTCAAGTGTGTGTAGAGATATATATATATATAGCTCAAGTCACACAGAAATTGAAAGATGTGCCTCTATTTTTGTGTACCTCCATGCAAATACCAAAAAAGTCTCCCACACAAATGTTGACGCTTTTCAAGTCACATAGTTGATACCCACTCTAATTTCTTGCTTCAAAATGGTTTGAACCTAAGATTTTGTGAGGTAAATCCATGCTTTCTGTCCTCCAGATCTGTTCATTTCTCTTTCCATTTCCCCTTTCTGCTCTCAGCTCCCCTTTTTACTTCAGGCTCTTTTTTTGTGTTGTATTTGCTGATTGGTTACTGAGAGCAGAAAGGGGAAAAAGGAGCTCCTGTGCATGACAGCCCCCATGCCTGTGGCTGTGAGCCGGGCAGTGCATCTGTCTCAGGGATTTGGAGAAACCCTGAGGAAGTCTGAGGCAGCAGTGCTCGCCGCAGCTTTGGCAATTTCACAAACTGTCCTGTTAATAAGGAAAAGAGATGCTTTCTTTCTATAAGTGGGGAATCCTCGCATCTGACACTGCATGTAGGACACAAAACTCGGAAGCAGCAGATGGTAAAGTGAGAGTCACTAAGAGGGACGTGTGACTAACAGGAAGGCAAATCAGCATCCAGCACAGAGCAAGACAGATCAGTGGAAATGCAGGAATTCCGGCAACAAGCCTTCTCCAAGCATGGAACCAAAAGCTGTTTCTGTGGAAAGGGATGAAGAAACTTCATTGTATTTTTTTTTTTTTTTTTTTTTTGTGGGAAGGAGAAAGGGCAGATGGAAAGAGCCTAAGGCATCTATGTTAGGAATGGTGCCTGAAGCATAAAAAGCTGATACTCAATAACAGGAAAAAAAAAAAGTTTGTTTATTTTGTTATATTTTGCTTTCAACCTAACGTCTGTGCCCGCTGTGAGCCCAGATACATAGCAAGACAAGAAGATAGGCATGAGAACTTGTAAGAACGTTGGTAATTTTTGAAATTACATGATTCTGTAATTAAAAATAGCACAATTTATAGAACACTTGATTACAACTTATAGCAAAGATTTGAGTGACAGTGGTAGGTTTCTTCCTAGAGCTTCAGTCTAAAAAATTAATGGCAGCAGAACCATTAAGAAAAAAATCAATATATCTTCCTAAACTGAAAATTAATTATCTGTCTAACAGTATAAAAATTAAGTAGGTAGATGTACTAAGTAAGTTGCAAGCACTCTTGGAAGAAGTGAAGTAAAAGTCGGTGTTTTTAATGATATGAATGACTGTTAGTCCATATCCCAAAAATGAGTCAGCCATCTGGAAGATACTGGGGTAAAAGTATGATTACACTTTGTTCTTTGCAAAGTACTTGATACTTGATACCCTTACCATATGCAGTGGCATTGTACCCGTGGTGTAGTGCCAATCCTGGTACCAGTGAGCACAAATCATGTTTATCCAAGCAGACACAAAACAGCAGAAAGATCTTGTCAGCTGGAAAGATAACTAAGAGATTGACAGGTGATAAGGAATGGATGGAAAGGGATTCCTTCTATGTCATGCTGAATCATCCTTTGTACCTTATCAGATGTTAATTATAGCCCCATCTTTACTGATAGGTAAAGACCTGCCTATGAGAATCAAACACATAATAAAAGGCTTGACATGACAGAGATGTAATTATAAGAATGCTGAGGAATAATAGTGCCAAAAATCTGAACCGGTTATGCAAGTGAGCAGGTGGTTACCCACCCCAAGGGCTGGAAACCAAAAGCCCAAGCTGCCGGAGACTGCAGCTACAGACTTGGGATGGTGGTGGGGAATGCTGTGGAGTAATAGTAGAAAGTGTCTTACGCTACCATACAGATACTGTAGGGTACTCTTGAAACAGAGTTGACAGGTAAGGAAGAAGTCAGAAGAGATAAGATAAATTTGCTGTCTAGAGGAACCAGCAAGGTAAACGAGTGGAGAAAATAGCAAGGTGGAAGCAAGGACTCTGCTAATAGCACAATGCAATAGGTAGAGCCAGGGCTTTAAACTAACTGCCATGAATCCAAATACCAGCACGGCAGGAAAAAGCACATCCCCTGCCCTGAGCAGAAACTGGTTTCCTCTCCTGTTCTCTAGTCAGCAAGCATTATCACCAATCAGAGGAGCACACATATTAGAAGCTTGCTACAAGTTCAGTAAAAGGTAGCATAGCTTGGAGGGAGGTGGGGGTTGGAAGAGGCACATGAACTAATGCATATACACACAACCTGAGCGCTACTTTTGGAGGGTAAATATGTCAACAGCTTCCTCCTGCTTATTGGCAGGTACTTGCTGCAGGTGGCTCTTATTAAGCCTATCTATATTGTGCACTTGCTTTAACCTCCCACTGTTCCAGGCCATCCAGAAGGATGCTGGATGCCTAAACCCATTGTTCCTTCATGCCACCTTCTGCTCCCCTCCTCTTTTTCTGCTGTGTTAACAAAAACCCTTTTCCTATGTCATGCTAATCTCTTGATTTTGCTTATTTTACTTTTTTGTTTTTCTTTTGTACTTTCGAGGATGTCTGAGGGAAGGCGGGCTGGAACACACAAGGATCCTGTCAGAGGATATCTCAGAAGTCAGTTAGTGAACCTAAAGTCAGCACGATGACCAAATCTTGTTACTTCAGAAGAGCTACTTTATGGAGGCCTTTTTGAGGCTACTCTGTCCCAAGTTGCAACTTCTATTTCTGGGGGGAATTCGGGGGGGGGGGAACAAAGTACTTTAGAAGAAGATGCAAATCTTCATTTTACAGTGAAGAATGATGATTTTCTTCATTTCAGAGACTAGGACCATGTCCAAAGTGGTTTCATAAAATCTGTGTTCACCCTAAAGCCATTTTTCTAATGCCTTCTTTGTTCTTCAGTCTATAGTAACATGTGCACTATAAATGAAAGCTGTGTGCATTTGTTTGATTAAGTGCTGCATCATTTATGCAAAGTTGCTGCCATTTCTGCCTGTGGAAATTTACCAGTGTGGTCTTATGTGCAGAAAATGTAGTTCACCAGCATTAAAGCTTGTTGGATGATTTCCTTGCACATGCAAATATTTTTCCCCTACATTTGCTACAAATTCTACTGACCCTATAATTTTTCTTGATTTTTTTCCACTGAAACTTGTACAAAATCTGTGCAGTTCACATATCACCAGAAATGACTCCTGGCTTTCCATACAGAAAACTGGCTTTAAGGACAGATAAACACATTTAGAAATTAGAACCCTAATGCTTGCAGTAAAGCTGTTTGTGTTCCCTAGTGTATCATAGGGTCCTTTTATGATGAACGTCACAGACTTAAGTAAACATTTATTTACTTTTTAGCAACAACAACAGATTATTCTCCCTCTGAGAAGAATATGTTTGCGTCTTTCAAAAGTGTGGTGGCTTCATGTGTCTAAGTTAGATGCAACCGTGCCAGCCACAATCAATAGGTAGATACAGATGGCATAAAAGGGGATTCTCAGATGTTTCTCATACATATAAAAATAAAAGCAATATGCTTAAAAAAAAATTAAAGCTTTCCTGATGCGTTTTATCTTTTTCCTTTTTATGAAATCTTTCTGAAGGCTGTAGAGTGCTCTTAATCGTGATTTTAGTACAGCTCTTTAAAAACCACATGCAGGCATCTCAAACTTTTCAATAATGTATTACTGTCAGACTTAATGTTTTGGTTTTTTAGCAGTAATGTCTGATTCAGAAGTAGAGATGCATATCTTCTTGATGAGATTGTAGAGATTTCAGCTGGGCTTCCTAAGGATACTAAGTTCACCATAAAATAATAAAAGGAAATCTCAGACATCCTTTATGAGCACAGAAGATGTCTAGCGAAGTCATAAAAAGAATATTACTGTTCACAAGGCAAAGACTTCATAATGTTCAGCCCAAGTTGCACAGTTTTAAATGAACGTTCATGTAGAGTGCTCTATTCTAATAACACATTTAATGTCTTTTTATAACTTAGACTCAGTGCAAAATATAGATTTTGAAGAACACAGGAAAGCAAATCTGTTAAAATTTGGAGTTATAGTTCAAAGTCTGACATATCTGCTGTTAAACAGAATAGTTTCTAGAAATCAACTTTGCTTTGATCTTTCTTCCCAAAATGCTAATCCTTAACAAATAGAAATATTTAAAACTTTCCAAGCTGCTGTAATTAATTGAAACTTTACAAGTAGGATATATGCAAAGGAATTAAGGTGCAATTAAGGTTCCATTGTTGCCAATAGTTTCTAATTATTCTTTAACGGACTACAGGTACATTGGAATAAGTAAATGGAGCCCAAGGTAACTCAATTACAGTACTTCTTCTGGTAACCTTATTCTACTGTATTACTTTATTTATTTGTGAAATATTGAGTGACTGTCAAGATCCAGTGGCAAAACAGAGAATGTATCTGTGTTATCTCTCAGGTAGAGTATGAATGTCGTTGTTACATGAAGATTGTATGGGTAGTCAGTAGCACTTCGAAAGATAACTCTCTGCTGTCTTGACTTCACTATTCACTCAGTATTGCCAGGAGTGTATGGAAATCTTGATAGCTCATAGACATTTGATAAAATCTTTCATTCTGTCTTCATTTAGTACCCTTTAGATGCTCCTCTAGATGAATGAAGACAGCACAGATAAAAGACTGATGCTGTGTGAGCTGTCTTTATATCTAAGGTATCAGCACAAGCATCTGTGAACATCAGTAGAGTTGTTTCTGGGGCATGTGTCAACTACTATAAGGTCTGAATGTATCTAAGCTACACAGGTGAGGTTTTAGTCCTTTAACTGGAAAAATTAAAAGAAGCAAAGCAATGTAGAAGAGCTGATGTGCTGGATCACCTAAGGAAAGTATTTTAAGAGCTAAGTTTCTTGCCTGCAGAGTAATTCACTCTCTGTATCCTTGTCGTTGACTGCTCTTTTCTGAGGCAAGGTGATTTTTCTCTTCTGTTATGAAAGTTTGACAAAAGATAGATTGCTTCAGCAGATTCTGCTCCAATTCTGTCCTGAAAACTAAGTTACTGTGTGTCCGACCTGCAACAAAAGACATAATGCTACTTGCCTGCTGTACAGGCATAGTATGTTTATCTACACCTTTGTGATATCTCTTTTTCAAAACAGACATGAGGGAATAGCTTGAGGAAAATATGATGAAAAATGTTCGGTTCCTAATGGAGTTGCAAGAGGTTTCTATGGCTTCCCAGTACCTGAGCTGTTCCAAGGAATGCCCTCTCAATCCTGAGAGGGGAACAGGAAAGGTTACAGAAGGGGTCATGTATGTGGGAAAGTTACAACGCTATCAGAGAGAGCTGGATGGGGCAGTGCCAAAAGTAAAGTTCAGATAATTTGCAGGGCAGTAATGTCAGGCTATTGAGGACACAAAACTAACAGACAAACGTTCTTCTTTCATTAGATGATGCACATCAATAGAGCCACTGTAATGATGCAGCCTGTGCTTTGTGCAGTGTCTAACATCTTAGGTCTTTCTGGGGAAACCATTTTAAAACCATAGTATAAGTCCTGCAGGAGATGGAGGGACGGAGAGGTGGAACCATTCAGAAATTACCTTCTTTTCATCCTTTAGAGGCACTATATGGAATTTAACATGACTGTACTCAGTATTCAGTGGGACTGCCCAGGTATAAATGTAACAAATGGAATGTTTTTTTCTGACAGTTTTTTTTTTTGAGCTATCTTCCCAAGTTACTCACTCTTCTGTGCACAAGGGAATTTCTCTAATAATTGCTCCTGAGTACCCAGAGGAATAAGTGTTAATTACACCATCTAAACACGGAAATAAATCCTTGTGCTGCCAGTTCTACAACTGACAGGAGGCCTTACTCGAAATTTCTAGGTTTTTTTCAGTTTTCATATTCTTCTTGCGCTGCAATATTGAAGGTGCACAGAGAGCTGTAGGGACTTTCTTGCTTTGATGTTATATGAACTACCTGTCTCATAACAAGTGTAATAAGCACTTGCTGTACCCTGGAGTTACTTTACTCAGCTGCAGAGTGGGGGCAGCAGATGTTGTGTGAAATGAAATCCTCAATGACTATGGTATTGCTCAGAGGAACATAATATCCACTCATCCCCAAGAGAATGAATCAGTCAAACAAAATGGAATACTACTCTGATTTCCAATCAGCACAAATGGAAATTGTAACTCTGCTAATAAAACATGCCACCAAACAGAGGCTAAGAACCAGATGCAAAACTGGCAGAAGAATCTTGAACCTGTGTTGTGATGGTCTGAGACATCACAAAGAGTATCAAGGATAAATACTGCTTCTACAGGATGAAGGTCCACCTTCACCATCAGGTATTAGTGCCAAGCTAGAGAAGAATGTAAATGCTGAAAAACATAAAAAGCAAACTGATATCTTGGAGACAGTAGATGCAATTTGTACCACTACCCTAGAAAGTCTGCTCAGTATCAGCTCACAATATTCTTTGTAGTTATGTACTAATTTTCACACTTGTTTTCATTAAAATAATTCATTTCATTGGCCAACTTGCTGAATTAAAGGTTCTAAATTTATTTTTCATACCTTCGAACAAGGCACCAAATATAAATCCTTTGTCTGTGATTCAGTCCCTCAATATAGTCAAGAATTAAGATATTCCTGCTCCTGCATCCTAAATAATCTAACGGAATCAATTACAGTTTGGCATAGATTACATCTGGTATTTGCAAATGCAACCTGAAACCAAAATGAACATGAAACTAAAGTTTCCACCCATCCAACTTCATCCACAGTAAACGTATTATTGTTTTGCACCACAGGGTGGATTTTCTGTATTTCTGATAGCTTCAGATAAGAAGCTTTCCAAAAAGATGTAATGCTAGTTATAGCAAAGGACTGATGCATGGTCAGGAACAGGATGTGTCATGGCTCATATTCAGAGGATAGCAAAATAAGCAGTACCACCCCAGTGACCAGCTAGGCTTTGGGCTCTGAGCACCCTTGGAGAACACCATGCCTCCTGAACTGCTTTGCATTAAAGGCCCACATTTCCTCACAGCACCATGTACTGCCAGACTTGCAAGCCTCTGTAATGGTTGGCCATTGCAATCCATATCAAAAGGCAATTACTGGAAAATTTTCAATGGTAGAAGCTGCTGGGCAAGGATGAGGACATGGACAACCCCTGTGAAATCACAGTTCTGCCTCTACTCCAAGATATGTCTGGCGTTGTGTGTTGAGAATTACAGTTGTGGGATTTACCTTTATGCAGCTGAATGTCTCCTATCTGTTTCATTTGGTGCTCTGGATTAATTTCACAACATGTCTACAGTTTTATCCAATTCATCAACTGCCTGCACAAATGCTGCTGCCTGCTCCCTCAGGTGAAGGAATAAGAGACTGTGAGCTCTGCAGAAGTAAAGGCAGAGGATCATCTATCTCAGCAGCAGCTTGTGCTATGTTAAAGTTATTTCAAAAGTACTGCAAAGTTACAAGTGTCGTCAGTATATCTGAATGGGTAACCTTTATCCTGCCACCTCGTATTTATAATGAAGCACATTCTAGCCATTTTTCAACAATGGTAATAGTACATTTTATATATCTGGCTAAAAATGTGTAAGAAATGCACAATAATCTCATTGGTTTCTGAAACTAATACATTTTTGCGATTATGTA
Organism: Numida meleagris; assembly: GCF_002078875.1. NCBI lineage: Eukaryota > Metazoa > Chordata > Aves > Galliformes > Numididae > Numida > Numida meleagris. The sequence continues at coordinate 820,868 of NW_018363728.1, read as the reverse complement.
GAAATGTTGTGAGAACCTCTGTCTTACAAGAAGCGAATGTTCCCTGCGAAAATATCTGGCTTTAATTCCTTTACCCGTAGTCATTGCACCTGCTGAAGTAAGTACTACTCACAGCATGGCACAGCTATCTATGAAATAATTTAAATTCATCGTGCATAGTCAGCAGAAGTTCAGCTCTGTAGTTTGAAGAAAGTGGCTCCATGCTGTCCCTGTCTAAGCTACACTTTGTGCTGCAGTACTTCTTTCCTTCCTGACTGCTGTAGAAATATAGACATTCTTTCAATTGTGTCATAGTATCCCATGTTAACAAAATGTTTACAATAGATAGAAAAACTGAGGGTTTTTTAAAATGTAAATTTATTATTCAGGAATTCAGCAACTGTAATAACATCAATAACATAAGCAGGTAGTTAATTCTGAAAGTATACCTGAATGATAGAAGTGATGGGAGTTTAATTCCACTTAAATAAAAACCATCTTACGTGAAACAAATATAAAATGGTTGTTCACTGTTTAATTTTACTAAAACACCTTAGGAATGACTCAGTTTTTCAATATGTGCTGAAAAGTTAGCTGTACAAGAAGTTGAAATGAGCACCAGCCATGAATTTTGCAGCATGGGTTCAAGTTCTAAGGCTTAGTGTTCTTGCTACAAGCCATTGTATGTATCTATAAAGACACTTTTACAGAAGAAATTTAGGAGCTTTAGAAATTGTGTAAATGCAAACCCTCACAGCTGCTGTTAGAATGCATGTAGAAGGAGTACAGACATCTCTGTTACTGCTGCATGATGTACCCCAGTGCCAAATTAACCTGAGCCCACCTTTGCTCAGCATTCCTGGCTGCTGCAGAATGCCCGAGGCTAGGAGTGGGGAATATGCTGCTGACACTGGGCTGCTCCTTACAAAAAAAAAAAAGTTTGCTTTTTTTTTTCAAAAGCAAAAGTATTGCATTTATTCTAATTTGCATTTGCTTTTAGTAACTGTTACTCTTGGAAAACGACAGTTGTTGTACAAAGATGTGAACCATTTAGAAGGACCCTGGCATCTAAGCCTTCAGAAATAGTGTAACCTGGCAATAGATGTTTTGGCTCAGTGACGCATGGAATACTACTTCCAGCTATATGGTGCGAGTCACTGGAAAGAAAAATATCTTGGCCTAATGAAATCTGGGAAAGACCGGCAATGAGCAAAAGCAAATCTTCTGACACGAGAAATAGTCCCAAAGCTGGAAGAGTATTTTGGAAACACATATTTATTGTTCCTTTTATTTACAGAAAATAATTCTCAAGTAGCAAACCTCTCAGTTAAACATATTTTAATCTTGGCTCATTATTAACAGACAGTCGTTACTACCCATGTCTTTTACATCACTTATATCAGTTTCATTGGTCTGACAATGACCAGTGAAGTCCATACTGGCTTAAATTAAAAATAATAGTAATAATAATAATAAAGAATCACTTTCCAACTTTAAAGTGAATAACTATCTTGCCAAAACTTTAGTACCATGGAAAGCTCTGATATTCATATGGTAATGAACGACTCAGACTCTAGCAAGTGCTACCCAAGCTGTGTAACTTGGTGTTCAGCCGAGTGTAACAGTTCTTTTAGTGCATCCGAAGTGATAAGAACAGATTTGATTGAATGGCATGATAGTATAAGCTTGTCACCAAAATGTAGCATTCTGGAAACTGCTTTTATGACAGAACCATGACTTGGCTAGCAGAGTTGATGCTCACATGCTTCTGTTGCCACAAGCTGTGAGAATTAGTAGAATTAGAGGATATTGTAGAAATGTGAATGTACTTCATGATGGTCTGTAGTAATTCTGTACATCTCTTATGTCTGTGTTCTTATAGCCACTTGGGCACTGAAGTAGCTGAAATGAGAAAGAGGCAGCAGTCACAAAATGAAGGAACATCAGCTGTGTCTCAAGCACCTGGAAACCAAAGGCCCAACAACACATGTTGCTTTTGTTGGTGCTGTTGCTGCAGCTGTTCATGGTATGTCCTGTAGTATATTTGGTTCCATATCCACAACAGGTAAACAATGAGAATGGAAAGTGCCAAGTACTGGGAGCATGCAAACTTCTGGGAGAGGATTGCTGCCAAAAGGCACGATTCAACATTTCACATGCACACAAAAAATACCGCATTAAATCATTCCCTAATTTGGCTGGATATCTTGTGAGGGGGAAGAGGAGAGAACAGTAAATTCAAGCTGTATTTACCCTACCTAAAACATAACTAAATAAGAAAAAATCCATTATAAAACTAATATATGTGAGTCTTCATACTGAATATTTTATATTTTGCATTCAAAACGTGATTTTTTTTTTTCTGCTAGTACTTTTTATATTGTAGTTCTCTGCATTCAAGAGGGAAAAAGGGAGACCTGTATTACTACTTAGTTGTTTCTAAATTTGGAATCACAAGCTTTACATTCCACTTTATCATTTAACTGGTGTGTCAAAATTTTAATGGAAAAAAAGGCTCAGGAATTATGGTTGCTTGTCTATTGCTGAACAAAGAATTGGCTTGGAAAGTCAAAGAATTAAAGCCAGTTTCAGAAATAGCCTTAAATCCTCAGTATCTTGAGGGACATCAAGTCTTTACTTCTTACTGTTGTCGACATTTAGTGTTGACAGATAAATTAACTGTCTTTCAGTGTTGCTCAGGGCCTGTGCATCCTATTACCTACACAGTTCAGTCTCTTTGGAGTGACTGTTCCTCTGTGTATCTGTGTTATTTTCACTTGAATCAGCCCTCTATCTCCAATCTAAAATCAGAGGCTATTTGCCCCCAGCACATTTAAGAATACATACAAGTGGATATTTGGAGTAGAGATGAGCAAGTGCTCATGCTTTTATAAAGATATTTTGTAATGTGTTCATTCTATACAACAAAGATGATAGCCATACAGCTTTGGTGGAAAGAAAAGGAAGGATGTTTTGCTACTGTTATCCTCTGCTTTGTGTCAAGTTTAGCTGTACTGTTACAGACCAAAGGTCCATTTAGCTCAGCATCCTACCCCGGGAAGTGACCTAAGGAGGCTAGAAGTGAACATCCACCTCCTCATCCTTACCCCAGCAAAGTTCACAACTTCTGTGAATGTACAACTTAAGGACTTCCTGACCCAGAAGTTACATACGTGTTTTATAGCCTTTGATGAATTATCTTTCATTAATTTGTCTAACTGTTTTCTGAAGTGACTTCCTGAACTCACCTAAAGTTTTGGCATTCGAGGTTTTCCTTACCAATATATTCTACAATTGACTTGTGCACTGCAAAAACTATCAATCCCTTCTATTTTTTTCATCTACTACAAGATAATTTCATTTGATTCTTCCTTGCTCCCATAATTAGTGGAACAGGGAATAAATTTATTCAGGATAATCTTTTTTTTTCTTTTTAAATGTTCTGTTGTATCCCGTTTCATCTGTCTTTTCTTCCATAGTCTTATCTATAATCTGTGGTACAGAAAATTGACCCAGACCTTTATCCTTATGTATCTTCTGTCTGTCCACCTACCTTGTGTCTTTCTACGTACATTTCCTGTTCTACTATCTCCCATCTTACATGTGTGACAGGAACTTCTGCAGTAGTCTAGATATGAATATACAAAGTACTTATGTGATAACACAGCAATTTTTTATGTTTGCTCTTGTTTTTTTATTATTACTTCCTAACATCTCGTTTGTTTTTTAACCATCCCTAAGATTATATTTTCATGGAATCATCCACCATGTCTACAATATCCCTTTACTGAATAGAAATAGAATTGTTGTGCATGTGTAGCTGTGGTTCAGTTTTGCCTTACATACTGGAACATGAGGAATCATAAAAGTATCAGTCTAATTTGAAAAACTTAAAAACATTTGGTTATATTTTTTAAGCATGCTACAACCCAAGAACCCTTATTTGTCAACTATACTGTTTTGAAGCTTTCATGAATTCTGTTGCACTTGAACTGCCTCCACTCCTTGGAATGCAACACCATTAAATATTTGAATGGCTTATGCATATTAACACTAAGAGCATTTATTGCTTTAAAATGTAGAATGTCCTTTCAGCTGCTTTAGTAACTGTCTCTACTGTTAATATCCTATCTTTCAGAGGTTTAGGAGGAGTTGAGTGCTATTTTGTTGTTTGTTGTTTGGTTGGGTGGTTTGGTTTCAATAATGTAGATTAGTTTGAAAATGGAGAAATTCTGTCAATTTAAGCTAATTTTCTGGATTAAGTCAGAACAAATAGTCAAATTGGATAGTGACATTGCTTATATTTTCTAAAATAAAAAAGATAAAATAGATAATGTAATAAGTCTTTTCCAGTTCTGTCTACTATGATTCTGTGGTGGAAACCCCAGAAGAGAAGAGATAGGACAAAACTATGAAAAAGGCAATATGAAATATTTCAGAATCTGAGTTAAAGCAAATTGGTTCTGGTTCCAAATTTGTGTGGTAAATTTGAACAGTCCAGGTGGAGAACTGATTATTGTTCTTCCTCCAGTTACTTGCCTTAAAAAAAAAAAAGAAAAGAAAAAAATACCAAACTTTGCTAGTCACTCATTATATAGGTGATTCTTGGTAGGATATTCTCCAGAGTCATGAAATAAGAAAGTTTAATCAATCATTGTAACAGGTTCTCTGGACCTATTGTAATTACTTGCTTTCCCCAGTTCCTCAGGTATTTTGAGTAACTTGAATTTCTCCAGGGTAACATGATTTCTCCAATCTGGAAGTGTAGCTGGGTTCATTAATGGTGATGATAATGCCCTAGCTGTCAATATCAAGACAAGAAGGCTTTTCATCTGTTTTTCCTTCTGCTTCTTTGACTGGGGACAACTCTTATATCAATATACTCTCCTGTCTCAACTTCCTCACTATTCATAGAAATGTGGGGAGAAGGGAGGCATCTTTTAGCAAGAAGCTTTCGCTTGTATCTATTTGAAAAGCTAGTCCAATAGTTTTCATCTCCATAAATCACTGCAATTCTAAAAATGTCTTCTGTGAATCATGTGATGTTTGTTTCCTTTTTTTCTACCCTGTGTTAAATTCAGAATAGACATTAAGTCTTCTGTTTACATAACAGTAGGGGCGAATATTGGCACCTTTGTTTAGGGAAATAATACCTTACCTAATAGAGACTTAACAGCGACAGTTGGGATCAAAACATTATTCAGCACATCTTTTTACAAACAGTTTCCTCTCATAATTCCTTCTTAAAAATAACAAGCAATTGGAGCACATTTTCATTATCGTTAGTTAACCTCACAGGCAACTGAGCCTTATCCAGCCACTCCCTCCTTCCCTCCCAGTGGACTGGGAAGAGAATTGGAAAGGTGAAAGGGATAAAAATTTGTGGGTTGAGATAATGGCAGTTTAATAAGTAAAGCAAAGCTGCTTACACAAGCAAAGTAAAACAAGGAATTCATTCACTCCTTCCCATGGGCAGGCAGATGCTAGTCATTTCCAAGAAAGCAGGGTTCATCATGCATAGCACCATAAAAATGAACATCTCCCTTCCTCCTTCTTTCCCCCAGTTTTATTGCCATATGACATCATATGTTACAGGATACCACTTTTGTCGTGGCTGTGTCTCCTCCCAACTTCTTGTGTACGCCCACCTTACTTGCTGGTGTGACAGTTTAAGAAACAGAGAAGACCTTGACTTAGTGTAAGCATTGTTCAACAGCAACTAAAATATCGGTGTGTTTTCAACAAAATCCAGAACATAGCAACATACCACCTACTATGAAGCTAACTAGCTCCATCTTAGCTAGACCCAGTAAATCCATCGGCACAGATAGTCCTCAGGAGAGTAAATTGCTCCATTTACAGAGTAGATCTAATTATTAAGGTTTGCTCACATTGGACAGATGAAGATAAACAGTCTCCTTAAGATGTCATTTCATTTTGATAGGCATGGTCAGGATGTTGCTCAGCTAGCTTAAGCTTTGAACTAGTGCCTGAACATCACTAAGGAACCAGTCCTTAATGGAGATAGAACAGTGTTTCTAAAGTTGTCAACAAGAAAAGTTTATAAGTTTACTTCAGAGGCAAATATTTCCCACTGGAGGTCTCCTGTAACACATTTCTCTCTCTGTTGATCAGATGTAGACCTTAGGTGTTTACTTCAGAAAAACTGCCTCATTAAAGTGTCAACAATTTTAGTACAGATCTCACCCTGCATCTTAAGCCCCACAAAGCATCATTCCCATAAAGAAAAAAAAGACTTCCTCACTAGGCATAATTGACTCAGGTAGCCTAAGTGTGGCAAGATTTGCCATAACTCTCCTAGGAGGACTGTCTATAGTTTCCCCAATTGCACTGTCTCCAGAGAGCTGAACTATTAGTCATTTGTGCTATGGATTTACTACTCTGAGCTCAGCCTGGTGAGTTAAGGGTGGAAGCCCATTATTTCACCTTCTTTAGTGGTTAGCCAGTTCAACTTCCTGAGCAGACATCAATCCAGTCATTCGCTTGAAAACACTTGCAAATCACATTCTTCTCAGAAATTCAAGACACTAACATGGGGACACTGGGTATTCGGTTAATTTTATTTTGCTTCCTCTTTTGTCTGTCACCTAGACAAGGAGTTACAGCTTTTTGTCCTCTCTTCATTTCATAAGGTGCTCAGTGAATTTCAAAGCTCTGGGAGGGACACCCTCGTGCCTGGTAATCTCTCTCTTCTTTCACCACACACAAGAAGGTTCTGAAGATGTCCAATATCTGTCCTGCAAGAGACTTTTCTAGTACGGGATCCTGGGAACATCACATGACCGCCTTGGAATAAGTGAAGCTGATCACACAACCATACCTGGTTCTGTAGCTCCTTTCAAAGGTCTGAGCTGAAGGGCCTTTCCTTAAAGGGAACCATTAAAGCAGTTACTGAAGGCTCTTGTGGAAGAGGTGCTCATATGCCTAGCAACTCTGAGCTGTGCCCATACAAAAGTTGTGGCTGCCATTTGATTTCTTGTGACCCTTTTGTGACTAGTTTCCCACATCCAAGAGATCTCTAAGCAGATAGGGTATTTGCCAGCTTGGCAGAAAACAAGATTTGCTGTTGGCAAGAAACCTTCCCCTTCTAGCTCTTAAAACTTGCCCATGACTTCTGTGAGTTAGATCTGAAACTTCTTATTCTTAATGACTTTGCTACAAAAATATTTTTCTTTATTAAAGGGAACATTTTCCTTGCATGGGTGAAGTAGTTGACTTAGGACTACAAAAAGATATTTGTCACTTATGCCATGAACACAAGGTGACAGATACAGTTCTAAGAAGTTATTTTAAATTATAGATATATTTTTTTCTCTATGGGGTTCAGTGTTTTCCTTCTTCCAACTAACAGATAGCATGCATGGTACTCTAAATAAAATAAATGAATAAAATCTGTCCTTTACACCTCTAGTACTTTGAGGTGAATAATTGTTTTCCAGCATGTTCAGTTTGCCACTGAAAAATTAAGTCTAAGCTTTGCATGACTCTATACAAGGTAATCCTTGGGGTTATAGTCGTGGCTGCTTTATTTTTTTTAACTATGGTAGAAGGTCTGGAGGGGAAGGAAATGAAAGCAAACAACAACAGCATCAAAAACTCCCAACAATTTAATGCACCAAATTATACCCACATGTTCTCAAATATGTGGAAAACAAAATCCATATTCTGCTTCTGTCTGCAGCAGTTTTATGCTAGGAGCAAACTAGAGGGGGGACTGGTACAAAGAGACACCCAGGCTTCAGGGTTTTTTTAAAGCTTTTAGCAGGGGAAAAAAAAATCTTTGTATTTGTAGCAAAAAGCACTCATTTTTAAGAACATTTTTGGCTTCAATTTTTTTATGTACCTAATTTTTAAATTCTTCTTTTCCTCCCCGAATGCATAGGCCAAGATATCTCAAACATGTACACTACTTCCTGCATTCTTTTTTTTTTTTTTTTTTCTCGAAACATCAGACCTGAGAAAAGCAAATGAGTAAAGTTCACTGGAAGTTAGTGTACAGTGCAAAACATGAGATTGTAGACTACTGCACTCAATTTTGCTGAAATAGGTATTATCTTTTAAAATATTTAACAGGAAAAGATGTTTCATTCTAAGTGTTTTTGTTCTTTCAAATATTCCAGGACTTTCTTCAATTTTTATCATTTGTGGTTACAGAGTTAAAAAATGAAAACATTCCCCTTCTCTCACAGAGAATAATTTATCTTGAGGGATAGTGGGCTTAACTTGCTTGGGAACTTGTGGTTTATGCCTCTGTGGACAGCCTTGCTTTCCTTGCCCCAGGTTATCACATTGCAGTGGGCAGCACTGGTGCTTCCTTAGGATAAAAGCACTAGGTTTCCTGACAGGTAGAATTTAACGCTGGAAAAAATCCATTACATAACCTGTCACACGCAGTATAAAGCAGTATTTTAGAAAACTGGTTTTAAGTCACCTTGTCTTTAAGTCCACCAATCCTGAGTGGCAAGGCCATGAGAGAAAGCTGCCCTGCAGACATTCGTTTTGTCACAGGAATGCACCACGGGGTGAGCTTGGGGCAAAGACTTAAATGCGTAGTCCTCAGAAGTGAGCCTCTCAGTGCTCCCTCAGCTACTTAAAATAAGAAATCTAAATTCTCAGCATTTGGAAAAACAAGCAGAAGACACTAAAAATAAATAGCTTGTCAAGTATTCTTTTCATACTTTTGTAGACAATGTTAAGTAAAGCATTTCTTTTCTCTTTAAAGCAAAGGAAAGGGATGATCTCTAGAGTTAAAAAATCAGGGAGGAGAATCCTGCATTCCTAAAGAGTATGATTTTTAATAGGATCTCTCTTCTTTATAATTGAGACAGGGCCCTTCCTGCAACTCTGTAAAGCACATGCAAAATGATACTGTTTGAAAGAGGGGAACGTGTTTCTTCTACATGAATAATGCCACAAAGTGCAGACATATGACAGAGGGGGTCTCAGGTATGTTAACTGCAGCAAACTTCTCCAATACATTTTTTTCCTGCATCTACTTCTAGAGATTAAGATTCCTCTGCAAGAAATCAAAATACTACCAGCAAACAAGACCACAGAAATAAAATTACAAAGTAGAATTTAATGTAAAATCATCTAAAGGAAGTTAAAAATTCAGCTCTCTCATGAGAGCCTGCCTCTGTCACTGTGGAGCCCTGTTCTAAAATGATCAAGATTGTCTTATCTCCCCTAGTCAAAAAGTAGCCTAGAAATCCCTATTTTCAATACCATCCATCCTCTTTTATCTTCTTGTCTTCCTGTGTGTTCTTCTCAGCCCCTTGACATCTTCCTCCAAAGACTACTGCAGAATGCCTTGTGCAGCTCTGGACTAGTCAGTGGCACACAGCAGGAGCAAGCCCCATAGGTCATTTGCTGCAGAGGTGCAGATTGCTGTGTTGGGACATGTAAAGTAAATCTGAATCAAGCACTTCTATAGGATAAAGCAGTAAGCTACACACTACACATATTTTGGCAATTTTTTGCAAAGAGATAGTCACTAATATGCTGCTGGCGTACCATGAAATCATAGTGGAAGGACAAAGATACAAAAGATATCGCACAGATGTTCAGCACATAAAAATTATTTAAAATTAGTTTTCAGTCGAGAACCCTGGTTTGAAAAAACCTTTACCATCATAACTGAGTCTAACTCCGTGCGGTAAGAGTTTTTATTTTCAAAGGTATTATGTTCTTCACCACTACAAAATAGAAGTCTAATCTGAGGAACAGAGCTATAGCTTATCACGGCTCACAAGCCAGTGATAGAATTTTCATTAACATCAAAACCAGTACTGAGCTCTCTTGGACAAGCACCCTAGTGTCAGGATTAGATTCTTAATACTTTAAACTGTGAAATTCATTTCATATTGAGAAATAGACAGAGGCTCAAGTATTTAGTAACATTCTACCCATCTGTGCTAACACAAGCGGGTTAGAAAATGGGTAGAACATAACCATAATATATTAGCACATTTTAGTAGATATTTCTGAAACTTCACAAACAAAATGCATAGATTTTAATGTGTATAGTACTGCTAAGATTATTCAAAAAGCAGAGTCTAACTGCAAGAAATAGTCCTATTTCAAGCAAATAATTCTGCAAAGAAAATTGGAATGCAAAAAAAAAAAAAAATCAGAACCACAATCTTCCTAAATGGAAGAATAAATACATGCTCAGAAAGGATCTGGGATTACACAAGGCTCATTCTAATTCAGCCATACATAAGATGCTGACAGTAACTCCTTAGAAGGAGAAAGCAGACTAAATCTCGTTAACTTTAGAAAATGATCTTGATTTTGTCCTGGCACAGCATGCAGGGTGTATTCAGGGACACCTGCTATGAGGAGAACAGGGGGGAGAGAAGGCAATGGCTGAATCACCACCACAGGGATACAGCAACTTGATCAGTCCCTGGAGGCTCTTTAAGAGATGGATAGCTTCAGAGCATCAGCATCTTGCTCTCCCTTGCCACTCATACCCATTTCCCACCTGCCTGAACCAAAATGCTGTTCACCCTAATGTCTGCAGATTGCAAGCTGGAGGAAGATTCATAATGTCAGGACAGGTTTTCCATCACTAGTACACAGCTTGACTGTTGCTGTGGAAAAAAAAAAAAGAAAAAGAAAAAAAGAAAATAAAAACAAGAGTGCCGAGGATGCCTTAGTCCAGTTTGTGCTACAGTTTGAGTGATTTTCAGCTGTTAGGATTTTGGAACTTCTGACATCTCCCCAGATGGGGTTCAGGCTTCTTTTCTTTCATTCTCACCCTTGTTTTTCTCTTTATTGAAAACTGGACAATAATGTATTTACACAAGAAGGCTTTAACTTAGGAGTCTGTGGAAAACAGAAATGAAGACGTGGGGGAAGACCAAAATGTGTCTGAGATCAAAATCTGAGCTCAACTGCGGCATGGTCATAGACGGTATCATTTTAAAGCAGCAAAAGTGACCTTGCAAATTCTCAGAACTTCTTTCATCTTGCAGTGTAAGAAGGACATGAACATTTAAATGCAGAACAACAACAACAAAATCTTATCCAAATTAAAAACAGTGGCTCCATCTATATTAGCAAACTGAATGGGGCCAGCATCTAGCAGGAGCCCAAGCAATGACACGGTACTTTTAAATTGTTAGAAGTTTTTACCTCCCTGGTAGTTTTGGCACAATTTCAGTCACCTGTCACAGGTGCAGAAACCAACCCTGTTTTGGATATAGGCTTTATGGACTTGAGGTACGGGGTGCCAGTCAGCCTCAGGGCCAGAGAACTTTCCCAGCCCCAAAAAGAATAAATGCAGCCTGCAGTTCCAAGCTGAAAGAAGGAAAAAATAGGCCACTTAAATCTGTTAGTAGCAAAACTTCCATCTTATGAAGGCTTATTTTTTAACCATGTATCATTCCAAATCGGTTTAAAATGTCAGTTAAAACAGGAATAAATGCCTAGTGCTTTTAAGGGAAAATCTGAGAGAATGTATTATGGAAATAAGGCAACACCCCTAGTAGATAATGCTTATGTGATGGAGATTCTCTCAGTAGAAAGTGGGTCAGATATTCATTATGGAAGGCAGAAAGGCAAAGAAGATGAGAATCTTCTCTAGTCACTCATAATAACTCCATACCACACATATTGGTCTAGATGGCAACTCTGACTTTTCTGAAGGAGATGATTCAAGGCCTGATACCAGCAGATGCTGAGCATGTGTTACGGAGTCTTCATAGATATCTTCAGTTCCTTTTGATATCCATGTTGAAAGTGCTTGTCAGCTCAGGGCCTTGTCTAACAATATCTGGAAACCATCTGTTAACACCCATGCTAGGATGTTAAATGGAAGATCACCATCTTACTTGGCCCAAGTTAATTTCATCAGATAAATTGTTCATAAACATCATGGTAGGAATTACACTTTCCAAACACATAAAGCCCTCTTTAAATGAAGAACTTTACGACACCTTATATAAAAGGTATGATTGTAGTATGAATGCTCCCATACATCTTCTCCCATTTGAAAATGGACATTAAATCTTCAATTCTTGACTGTTGCTGCTATTTTCATTTCTTTAAGAACAATCAAAACTAATACGGAAATCAAGATTAGGTCCATTTATCTGAGTAAATTGAGACCGTTGGGCTTACTTGCTACAGGATTGGATGGCTTTTATTCATCCAGTTACTCTTCCAAATTATATACATAATTTCTATTTCTTTGAACACTAGACAATTGTCACTTTTAATTGTCATAAATATATGAAGGAATTGCTTGCAAAATAGCTGTAGCTAGGAGTGCAGACAATGTTGATTCACTAGTAATTAGATATATCCATTGTGCAAGACAGAATGTGAATGGTAATCTTATTCGGAAGGAAGAAATGAAGCTGACAGCCAGACCAGTGATCTGTTGGGTGACCTGACAAGAGAAATACACACTGAAGTTGATTTCAGCCTAAAGCTGAAACCAGCCCTACAGTAATGAAACAAACCAGAGTAATTCCATTAAGAATCAATGGCAAGTGAACTTACTCAAATTACAGCAATGTATTTCTTACCTATACAGAAATTACATTCTGTATGTGAGACCAAAAATCTCAAAAATTTAACCTAGAGGAGACTCAAAGTTTCCAAAAGATGTAATACCTTCTGGTGTGGCTATCATTATGAAAAAGTAATATAGCCTCCTTGCAGTGAAATCTAACATAGCATATTTTTCTTACAGATTTTCAGAAGAACAAAATAACTGAGGAAAAAAAAAGCGAGTTTAGGAAAGTCAGGCTGCTCTAAGTCACCAGTTCTTTCCTCTCTTGCACAGTAACAGTGCAAGTCTAAGTTTGAGGGAGATACTGTCCTTCATTTCCAAAGTTCAAGTACAGTGCACACTGGTAGTTTCCATCTGCCTTTGGTTGCCTGCTGAGCTGCAATATCTGTAGCTATGTAGATTAAATCAGTCACACAAGAAGAGAGGAGAAAAGCAAGTTCAGCAAGCCTTGGCTTTCCAAAAGGCTGTCCATTAAAAGGACAAGTCTACTTTCACATGCCCTTTAGCCTGCATTTACTCTCACTGGCCTTGAGAACATTTCCCTCTTTCATCCAGAAAAAATAAGACATTCCAAAATGTAAATATTGTTACATTTTTTTACATAGCCCCTAAGTATATTTTCAGTTGCAGTCTTTCTGTAAATGCAATTCTAATAAATGTGATGTTTTTGGCACTGGTGGTCATGCTTGGAGTGCAGTGTTCAGTTCTTGGCTTCCCAGTGAAAAAGAGACATGGAGCTGCTGGAGAGAGTCCAGTGAAGGACCACTGAAATGATTAAACGACTGGAGCATCTTTCCTGTGAGGGAAAACTGAGAGATCTGGGACTGTGCACAAAGACCTAAAGGGATAGTACAAAAAAGACGGAGCCAGGCTCTTTACAGTGGTGCCCAGTGCACCTGGGCACTGGGCACCACTGCTTGACTGGGCAAAAACTAATCCCAGATTTTCAATGTTTGCAAAACATTTGTTGTTGTGGATATATATATATGTGGGTATCTTAGGATAATGTCCCTTCTGCCAAGGTTCATTTCTCCGCTACTAAGCTGCTTCTTCACATTTTCTAAAAGAAGAAAGAGTCAGTTGAAAAATTGCACCAATGATCAAATTGCAAATATCTGTCTGTGATGGAAGATACATCAACATTTGAATTACTGATTCTACAAGGCTTGCCTTGCTTTCAAATTCTTATTTGGGTTCAAAAGGAAAATGCAGAATTTGGACAAATTTGAAAGCTTGTCTGCCAAATTTATACTGAGTTCAACTTTTATGGAAAATACAGCAGGATGATATAGCTCATGGCTTTAAAAAGAGTCTGTTAGTCCAACTGTCCCTTAAGAAGATAAAAGATTACCATATTATAGATTTGTTCCATTTTAAATCATTAAATATACTAGAAAGAGAATAGAGTGACACTGCAGATTTGCTAAAACCTTTTTTATAGTTACTTGCTTTACTGAGCCTCTATGACTTACTTTAGCTTAGCACTCGTATTTCAGTCAGGATAATTTACTTTCACAGAGGCATGTGGGATGCAATTTAATAACCTTATATAATGATCTTACATAAACTCTAAAATCTTGTCCAAAACTTCCCATTAACAAAGAGATTATTATACTCTTAAGCACTAGATCACTTGGGTTTAATTCTGCTTTTACTTGGGCTGAGGAGTAGCACAACACAAATAAGAATATCCGAACAGAGCTTAATGCCTTAACTGATCAGACTTTAATAGACTGAGATGATCCAGATAGCTTAAACCTTAATTTTCTCTGATCTCATTTTTCTGTTATGGTTTGTAGTCACATCTGTAATGACTTTGACCAATTACCCTGAATCCAGCACAGTATTAAGGAAGCACTGCTGTTGAAAAGCAGTTAGCTATTCAGCCTGTTCTCCCCCACATTCAAAGTGTGCCAGAAACATATAATCTCAGATAAACTGAGAAGTTTCTTATTTTTCAGGAGGGAGTTCACAGCTCTGAATTACAGTAGGATTGGTTTTATCATAATCCTTTGAACAAAATCATTTGCAGACCTTAGTTCAGATTTTCACAATGAAGAAAGGTAAGACCCCCTACCTTACCCCAACCCGCCTTCGTCTGCCATGTTTTTAGGTGTCTTTTTAAACTCTCGCATTTCTCATAGGACTACAAGCTAGCTCACAGAAAAGTCCAAATAGCTCTGCAAAAGCAGCATTGTGGAACAAGTACAGAAGAATTGTCAGCAATTCCTTATCACATCTCAACTGCTGCTACAGTGTAGGTGTTAGAAACACTGCAGCTAACAGGACAACATACTTGTGTGTAGGCACAGGATTTTTTGACCACATCTATTTACTCCTGTCTCTATATTTAACAGCCATACATACCATCAGTGCCACTCATCTAGTTTTGGTAAGCAAGAGTATTAAAAAGGAAAAAAAAATCACAAAACCAGTTTTTGTTGTGTTTTGGGATTTTGATGCTTTAAGATGTTGCTCTTCAAGCTTCTCTCCACACTGCTTAGCATAAACATGATTCTGAATGAAAGGTGAAAAAGTATTTGCAGGAGAGATAATAAACTAATAAAGTTGAAGTGCCTTGAAATTAAGAGTCATACCTTCTGGATTTTCTGGTTAATTGTTTTCTTGTTAGAAAGTCTCTCATAATCAGAAATCTTACTGGGGAGAACATCTACAATGACAGAATGTAATTTTTTGAGAGAGGTTTTTAAAGTTAAGCGCTTTAATAAAGCTAAGCACAATATTTCATTTAAATATATATTGGATTTCACTACCTGGAAATAAATACAAACAACTAGTTAAAATAATAGTTACTAACAATGAATGAAACCAAAACTACAGATTGTTTTACTGCATGATCAGGGCATTGATTTTAAGAGCATCAAAACAAATTACAAAATTTCATGAATCTGACACTTTTTCAGAAACACTGTTTTGTGGGAAATGTAGGGTTCAAAATTGAATTCAGAACTAAAGTGTCTTTGACTGTCAAATGTGTACCCAACACAAACACAGTTACAGTCAGCTGCTTTCTCTACCACATCACAGCAGAAGGGTCTGTGAAATAATGTCTGCACCCATTAGCGAAAATCAGAGCAGGAAGTTTCCACCTTGAGCTCCCTTTTGGCCCACAGGATTTACAGTATGCAGAAAGATTCATATGGGGGCCAGAAGTCTGCCTGCATTTACTATTACTGGATTTTGAGCAGACACTCAGCTTTTCAGTTGAAAGGACATTCACAGCACACATAAGTGCCCATCCGTCTGTTACATATTGTTTCTCAGTTCTGTGCTCTTCAAAAAAAGAGATGGAAAAAGGGGAAAATTCTGAAGTACATCACACTACAACAGAGAAAACTGAATTGAAAAGAAATAATATCACCAAGGAAAACTGGAAAGGGAGAAATCGAATGGATACTAGCCATTGGAAGAAACAAAGTGTCTGTTTTTATCATATCTGTCTCATTTTTATTTTACCTGTTGTGACCTATGAGAAAAAAAAAAAAGCCAGTTATCATATAGTTATCACTGTGACTTTTATGGTTACAGGTCAGGGTGATATGATCACAGAATAAGCTGAACACGTGAGCTGGAAGGCTTATGACTACACATTCTTTCCACTCTCTGAAGCTTTAAAATATTGGAGGATTTTTAGCTGCAATATAAAATCTCCAGGATGCTAAACTTCCAAATACTTGCTTTATTTAAAAACAGAACAAGCAAAAACAGAATGCTTGCATTTTTTTTTCTTACAGGAGGTAAACCTTGCAGACATTTTTTTACACATTTTTAGCTGAGTCCAAGCTGGACTGTAGGTTTGTTTTGATTTCTTTCTTTCTTTTTTTTTTCTTTTAGAAACAATTTGGACCATTTTTTCACGTAAGGCAAATGTTACTCTGGCACTTAGGAAACTTAGCGCCACAGGTACCTGGACCTTTTGAAATTAGTTTATAGTTTCAGTGGACACTGCCAAGTAGTCTGATTATAGCCTTATAGCCTTATGGTAATTACTGGGTTTTCCCCAGCAAGCCTCCTTCCTATGGCAATCTACTAAATACAATCTCCATCATTTAGTTTTAAGCATGAGACAGTTCACTGCCTCCAAGAGGGATGTAGCTATTTTTACACTAAAATCCTAACATGTTTTCAACATAAAATTTTTCATTCTGTATTTCTTCACTGAATTCAGTGAAGATCTATTAATCTTATTAAAGAACTGGGATGGACACTAACTGTAAGACAAATGCATAAACTTATTTTTATTTTTTAATCTGTTTCACCTTTGGAACAAAGATGATGATGTTCTGCCAACTCAGATAAGATCAGATTCTGAACACCTTAAGTAAGTGATTCCCAAGGCTCTTGACCACTATTTCCCCTTCAAAGATTCTCACAGAAAACCAATGAAGATATATCAAAATACCAATTTTGCAGTTTTTACAGATTCATATATTTCAGTGACCTAAATATGCATAATTTATGCTGACCTTGCCACCAGGGCCTCTGCTCCAGACCACCATGCAAGCTACTACTCTAAACTTTAGTGCTACTAATTTGGCTGAACGTTGCTCTGCACTTATAAGCTTTGCATATGTAAAAAAATACAACAATCTAAGTGATTTAGTCCGTCTTTCTATTCTTATTGACAAGGTTGGATATTAGGAAAAATTTATTCTCAGAAAGAGTGGTGAGATATTGGGACAGGCTGCCCAGGGAAGTGGTGGAGTTACCATCCCTGGAGATGTTCAAGAAAAAGGTAGATGTTGCAATGAGTGAGATGGCCTAGGGCAGTCACAGGCATGGGTTGATGGTTGAACTAGATGATCTTAGTGGTCTTTCCAACCTTAATCATTCTGTTATTCCATGTTATAAATTCTCAAAAGTCTCTCATAAGAGTCTGCAATACATGGTTTTGAAGGCTGATGCGTCACCTTTCTCTACATTACAGCCAGTGGCACACAGGATATAATATAACCTTAGCCTATGAAAATATCTACTGCAAGGCTCCACTTCTTCATTAAAAAACATTGCTTTAGTTGAAGTTTTTTTTCTTACTCACTTATTGTAACAAAAATGAACCCTTGGAAGCATCCTTTACTCAGCTAGCAATTTAAAAAAATATATTATCCTTGGATAATATTGCTCAGGTAAAATTTATTTTTGATGGATGCCTATTTTTGCAACATTAGACATGAAACAGAAGATAGCATAACTGACTAGACTCTGCCTAAGTAATTTTGAGATTAACATAACTGTATTGTTCTTTACAAGTGGATCATGAAGATATTGCTGTTATTTGTCATTATTATTGATGTATACAATATAGCAAACTCACGCTCTGGTCATAAGCACAGCTGTGCTTAGTTTTCAGTGCCTTCAGGCTTCAGTCTTCCAACTATTAGAAAAACAAGGTGTCAGAAAGAAAAAAAGTCTGTTTCATAAGGAAATTAAATAGTGCCAGTATCGTTGTCCGCTTTAGTGCCACACAGCATCACAGAAAAACATCCATCTCTGACTTCTACCAGACCATGCCTCAGCACGTGAACAGCGTTGTGCAAACAGCTGATTTTTCAGTGATCGGCAGTTGAAGCAAAGTACTGAAGAAGAAATAAGCTAAAAACATAAACAAAGAACTAGGAATTGAACAGAGATCTCCTGAATAGCAACTCAGTAGCCTACCAAATAAGTGTACAATGTCCCAGTTTGATTTCTACTGCATATCTTCATGGCAGCACAGTAAAGGCCACTAAGGGTATGGGCGTTCATCATGGTAGTGTCCTCAGTGCCAGATACACTGTAAAAATATTGTGATGATATACTGCATATGATGCATATAACCAGTAAACAGTAACTGCTGGTAGCCATGCACATGCAGAATATCAGTCTTAGCATCTGTCATTATGGAAGTTTTCTTGCCATAAGAGCAATTTCACTGATTCACCAGATTTAGGTGCTAGTATATGCCAATCTGACCTTTGGGAAGCAATGAAAAATTATTGTACTGGATATACAGAAAATGAAAGATGAGGTCCAGCACCTAAATAACTGTTAGTTTCCTAGTGATAGTAGAGGTAAGTGCAGCAATAGGGAAGCTAAGCAACTTTTTAAAAAGACTAAAACCCATGGCTGGAAATGCCTTGAGGACAGGTAATGAGATCTTTGCTCTTAGACTGCTCCAACTCTTTTGATGATTCTGTCTAATTAGCTTGGCTTTTATAACTTACCATACACCAATGGGCTCATGATTTAGTGAAGTAATTACTCAACAGAACAACTATTTAATTGCTGAACATGAATATTAACAGGTGAATAATCCCAATTGTTGAACCGTACATATGGTTATCTTTTCAATTTGTATACTTCTTCAAACAGTCTCTGTTCATTAACATTTTTACTTACAAAGTTTCTAAAGTAGCAAAATAGAAATGCACTCACTTCAAATAGAAATTACTCATAATAATACAGTTGCAGAAGTTAATGTAACTACTGTTTTTGTAGAAGTCAGGAACCCAAGATATATTTGAATGCTACATAAAGTCACCTGGGCTTACTGAAATACTTTTCACCATGCTCTCCATACCAATAAAACAAGCATAAAATTGGACAAAAGACACCTTCCAAAGGAACAGAAAACCACTGCTTGTGCTTTCTACTTATGCTCTTCCTTTAGACATCTAAAATTCTCACTTTTTAAGGTCTTATTAGTTTTGTTGTAGTTTTATCATGGACATTTTGGGTCTTTAAATTCTAAAGATATCTGTTGGATGTACTAATAATAATAGACAACATGCATGTTATTTTAAAACAGATGTCTCTCTAGAAAACCTCCCTTTTATTTAACTACTTTTTTTGATAAGGCAAAGCAACTATTTCCTCTTCTTAAAGCCTTAAATATGCAAGATCAGTTTTTAGTCTCTATCCTGTTACTTTTACTGTTTAGTTGTACACTAGACAGCATTATTCTTCTGCCATAATCAACTAGCTTCCATGATGGAACAGTGTGTGAGGGATATGCAGAGTTCCTTTCCCACTGAGGACTGCTTGAATTCCACTTGGAAACGTGAGCAGATAGGCTGTTTTCAACTGAAGATAACAACTTAGCAAATAACAATGCAGTTTTGTCATTTTGATGTGAAAGGTAGCACTGTGTTATTGTGATCAGTATTATTTAAGAGCTGCTTTCAAGTTAGCTTTACAGTCAAAAATGTGTAAATATTTAATTTTTTTCTAAGCAAACACAAGCCAGTTCCTTGAGTGAAAACAGAACATGTCTGAATTGAATGTACTCCTGTGTTAAAATGAAGGTTTCTTTCACAGGAAAAACATATCAAAAGAAACATATCCGATGAAACTTCAGTCTTGACAGATGTAGATAAATAGGAGTTGAAATACAGGGCTAGTGGTTGTCACTGGAGACATAACGCAGAATTCAAGCCAAGATGTATTATAAATTTAGCACAGTTTTGACTACAATACCTAAACATGAGAAATTGCTCCAACCAAATATAACACCTCCTTAGAGTCTTCCCTGTTTTGGAGCACTGACTAACTTCAACCGCTGACCTTCAGCTGTAAATGCTGAGATAAAGGAATCAGATCCATGTACCAGAGAACTGTATTCTGCATTCTGGATGCACTATCTGAACTTCTTACCAACATGTAGTCCTGCAGAAAATCCAAATGCATGAGGCTGATTCATTACTCCTGTGATAAAAAAATGTAATGAGGTCAATATGGATTTCTTGTCTATTTCTCTATTTTCTTTTCTTATTTACCACTCACTACTTGTATTCCCCTCTCATGCACCCGTATTGATTTTCCAAAGTTTAGCAGAGATTTTGCATGAGCACAACAATCAGCATTTGACCCCAGACATCAAATTAAATTAGCAGGGTAGATTAACTGCTCTCAGATGAGTCACATTCTACTTCCAGTAAGACTCTGCATCCAAACCTTGAGATAAGCCTACTGTGCAATAAATAAATTGTCTCAGCGCAGTTTAGTTGCTGCTTATATGATAGGGGAAAGAAAATGGGCAGCCACTTCTAGAAGGACTCAAGTAAACATCCCATTACATTCCCAACCAACACAAGCTGTTTCCTGCTTCCTTCCACTGTGTCTCTCCTCCAAGGACTAAAGGACGGTCAGTTCTTCCAACCCAGCAGAGAACACAAATGCAGCTCTACTGGAGACTGCAAAGGAGGGAGAGAGAGCAGCTTTGTGACTTCTCTGCTTCTCCCTCGCCCCTACTTTGTGCTCCAGCCAGACACAAAGTGAACCCTAAGCAGTTACATGTCTGGACTTAAAGATTACAACATGGAAAGTGAATGGGCCCTTTTATTCTCCTTCTATATATGGAACTCCCATCGCTTTCCATGGGTGCTCCCTCTATAGACTGACGAACATCAGGTCAGAGGAGATGGAAGGGCTTTTTACCTGCCAACCCCGGAGTTCAGGATGTGTTGTTTCTCCTGCAGCAGTTGATGACATCCTAACACCTTAGCAGCACTGGAGCTGCATTCCTACGCTGTAACAGGGGAAGCAGGACCAAAGGCCTGAACTAAGGTCTTGGCAGGTAAGTGAAGGAACAACAAGCATCAAACAGCTTTGTTTGGAAGTTTTCATCTTTGTAATGTTTAAGTCTTAATATGTGCTCTGCTTTACCTGGGAGCTTAAACTGCCAATTTCCAAAAAGTAGTTGAGATCACTCATTAACTCTGCCAAATGCTTGAAAATGTATTGATGAAACTCAGAAATGCACAGGAGCTAGAAGAAAAGTCATGTGTGCTAAAAATGTCTCAAAGCTGGGATTTCTTAGAACTGAGTACAGATTACTCTGATTAATGCAGGTGGGAAAGCTTTACAATATCAACATACTTTTGCATGTCTCCACTTAGAACGATTGAGAACATCACTGTATGACAGATACTAGATATTAAAAATTTGAGCATCCTGGGGACTGGGAGGGAGGATTTTTTTGCTTGGTTGCTTGTTTTCTCTCAAATGAACACATGGGGAGCACCCAGTGAAGGGAAGTTATCTTCTTACTACTTTCCACTCCTTAAGCTTAATTATTGGAACCAGGTTTCCTATATGAATACTTATGTTATTCAAAATGCACAGTATTCCAGTAGTCGTTAGGGATTGTGGTTTTTCTTTGTCAATACTATGGTCCAGAACACTCACAGAGAGCATTCGCAGAAAATTAAGTGATGCTAGTTACCAGCTCAAGATCAACAACAAAACAAAAAAACACCTCACATTAAGGAAGTATCTCCTCTTGTAACAGACTTGTTTCTAGCAACATGAGGGTAACAGACGCCTTTCTTTTCATTCCTTTTTGGAATGAAAAAGAAATTTGAGTTAGGTGAAATCGTAAGGAGATGCCACATGTTAAGTTCTGTATCCAAGCCATCTACTGACACCATATCCCAGAGACAAAAAAGGGAATGTTCATAAAGAACCAACAGCCATCTAGAACTGGTGGAGTACCAATACCTCATCAATGTATAATTCAGATATTCTTATCGCACTTATCTTTATTGTTACTAATATTATTCACGATTTACTAAGTAAACTGACTCCAAAAGTGACCTCTAACTTTTTGTCCAACTTTCAGTGGATAAACTGTCAGTTTGTAAAAAAATCATACATGGTAATACCACATGTTAATTAATATTCACCATTATTACAGGAAAAAATTGTTATTGAAAAGTTCTCTCCAAATTCTGGGTGTAAATTTTAGGGATGGGAGTGAAAAATGACACTTCAAATACATTTACAGCTTTTGAAAGTTTGCATTATTGTAGTCATTGCTTTAAACTAACTTTCTCTAGACAAAATAAAGTGTTGTACTACATTGCAGCCTCACTGTTAGGAATGAAGATAGAGGAGACAATGCAGGAAGGCCAACACATACAACCAAAATGGAAAGCATCCAAGTCATAGAAGAATGGTAAGTTGGTCAAACTTTGTTCAGTTAAACGTTTTTGATACACCTGTAACTAATTTGCCTTGTTTTTTTTTGTTTGTTATTTTTGTGGGTTTTTTTTTTTTTGGGGGGGGGGGGGAGGGCTCCTAGAATGTTCTTTTAATTATTTTCCATCATAAAATTTCTAGACAAAATGAAGAAACATCAGGTTTGCCATGTAATGCTAACAGTGATATTTAGCCTTACTGACAGTTTCGCATTTATGGGTACAAAGCAGTGGGGAGGAACTGAAGGTGGATGAAAACAGTTCAGTTGATCCATGGGCCTCTGCTGTTTGTGGAATCATTTTCTTTTACTTACCCAGTCAAGATGAAAGATTAACTTGGGCAAGAGTGTACTTTACAGTCAGATTTTTAACATGCTTAATTTTTGTACATCATCCTGGTTTATGGTTTCACCTGAACTGTCCAAGGAAACACACATCTTGAAAGACAGGCATACATATACTGAAAGTCTGAGCCTCTGTTTCTGTTTGAAGGTTGGGCAAATATTTGTTGTGTTGGGAAAAAAGCTAAACTTGTGGCTTTGAGTTCTTTAATCCCATAAAAAGTAAGTTAAAACTTAACTCAGGAGGATGTGATCAAATTTAAAAGCAAGCCAAACAAAGTATTTCAGTGCCACCATTGCTTTTCATGATCAATTTTGAAAGGATAAATAAAAAATTACACAAAATATTAAAGCAGCATAGACTTTTTCTTTTCTCTCTACTGACAGGGAACACACAGTGAACTGATTTGACAGATTTTTTTTTTCTTTATATGAGAATGTTTTAATTGTTTATATCCTCCAGTTATATTACACTGAACTTAGTGCAGCTGAGCACCCTGGAATTCAAGTCACCTGCAAAGAATTTACAGAAGCACTCCATCATGATGAATCTGTTTACTTCATGACATTCCCTGCTGGGATTAAATGTTTCACGGATTTTAACACTGCAGCCTTGTAGCTTTGCCATGCAAAGGAAGAACAAAGCTTAGTAAAAGAGCTCACTAATGGTCCAGATCTTGAATTCTGGGGAGTTTCTCAGCATCACTGTTGGTGGTAGGCAGAAGAAAGGAAGACTGAAAGGTCTGTCAGTGGAATATTAACAGAGTGCAAGGGTGTGGTTTCACAAGAAAAAGTCATGGTTAATTCAAAGCTGTGAGTTAACAGCTCCCTGCCTTCAGAGAAAATTTGCCCTCTGTGCTGTCTCTCTGCTCACTCCTGCTTCCCCACCACTATCTGAACTCCAGCTGATATTCATCTGAGCTGATTCAGCTCAAGAGAAAGAGGCAGAGATAGCAGATAAAGAGATTTTTAGGTAAAAATTAATTCTAAGTTACTTAATTCACCTCAACCATGATATAAAACTGCATCTTGCATAACTTAAAGTCCTTCTGTAATCCAGTGGAGAAACCAATAACTCTAGATCATAATGTAGAGTAGCTGAATTGAGCCTATGGCAGAACCTATAGTTTCCCATCTACTGCTAGTGAAACTTATATCAGGTAGCACTGATCACTTACTTAAGGTTAGTGTCACAGTTTGTCTGAACTTGTCAAGTTTATGAGACATTGTACTCTGTGAATCAAACCTCATTTCATGAACTTATTAGGTAAAATTCAAACAAGGGCCAGGTATCCTTTTAAGAGATTAGTCTAACTCATTCAGATCCTGATTCACTACTTCATCCATTCAGGAATTCATTAACTCACAAATTCACTAGTTTGCAATTCCATCAGCTCATACACCAGTGAGCAGTAGTTACCTGGCTGAAGGGGAGAGTGCTTATCCCTTCTGCTCCATCACTGTGTAGGTATCCCCCACCTTCTGCAGTCCAGCTGCTCACAGAGCCACTACAAAGGCTTTTGGGGTAAGGTGATGTGTTTATACCTTGTTTTGTCTACACCAGCTCTTAAGTTAGTGTATTCTGCAGAAACTAACAGGTATTGTTGCAAAAAAAAAATGGAGGAGCTGTGGGTAGAAGGTCACAATGGTTGCAGAATGGCCCTTGTCTTGTCCTATCCTTGGTGCCCCATTTTATATATGGTCCTTCAGTTTTAACTGAATGGTGCCACTCTCAGCACACATTAGGCCTGTTCTCTGTGTCAGGGCTATACCTGAGCAGGAGGTAAGAGAACATCCAGAGGTTTAAATATCCTATTTCAGTGCCAACCTCTTTCATGTACCTAGGAGCAAGGAACACTTAGACACTGCCCTGGTGCAGTATTTAGGCTGCCTTTGATGTCTACTAAATTCAAGACTTCAACAGAGGAGTTTTCTCCTTCTGTTTCCCAAGATTGAGATAAGTTATTTAGACGTAAGTGAGCCTTAGTTTATCAAATTGGAGATTCTGCATGATTCTCTTTTTAAACTAATCTAGTTGTATAGCACAGGGCTGTTCTTCACAAATCTCCTCAGGAAACTGGCATTTTGGAGAGGGAACAAGAAATTAGTTTTTAATGAAATGACAATGCCTTACAGATGTAAAAAAAATCTTAATAGATGAAACTGTATCAAAATGGCCTTATTCTGTACTTTTTCATATATTTTTATATTCATCCAACTGCAGTAAAGATATTTTCCAAATTGATAACTAGGCAACACAGGTTGCTTGTCAGCTCCACCCCCTCCAGCAGGTTCACTTTCCTCAGAGAGAGGACTTTTCACCACAAAGTCTGCATGTTTATACTCCTTGGTTTTGCTGGATGGCTTAAATGTTAAATGCTTTCTCATTTATTAGATCTTTTAGTCTGCCAAAAAACTGTCATAAATAGCTTCCTGACACCCACTCTGTCTTGCATGCAGACTACGAGTAGAAAAATGAAATTATATGGACAAATGTCACTTATTGTGCAACATGATTACGCAGACACTGTTAACAGCAGACAGGAAAACTCTTGCATTGCATCCTATCAGGAAGGGGAGGATGAACGCTCAGAGTTAAGTGTGAAACCATATTTACTTGTTGTTAAGTAACTTGAGTATGACCTTCTCAGACTGTTTGTACGTACATTATGGATTAGTGGCACAAATTGGTCTTCTGTTCACTCATTCTGTGCATCCTCTGTTACAAGCTGTAAATAGCCTCCTTCAGAAAAAGGGAATAAGGCTTTTTTCCCATTTCTTCTCTCTCCAGTTTTGCCAGAAACATCCATCACATCTCATGCCAATAGATCATCATTCAGGTCAATAGCACCAAACAGAGAGAAGCTTAGCAACCCTTAGGTACAAGCACAGAGAAATATGCTAATTTAAAAGCTCTCTGAATTACTATTTTGTTGGCCCTCATTAGTATGCTCTTGGCTGCCAAGAGCCTTTTGTTTTTCCTGTCCTTGCTGAACCAAATTGTGTGGCAGGCAGAGATTGGCCAAATCCTATCAGAAGCGGGCAGACATCAGGTGTCCCTCAAGCCTGTCAGGGGAGAGAACCTACTGTCAGCTGCCTGAATTCACATCTCCTTTAACTGCAGGGCAGGAATTCACTTCTGTCATTGGATTTTTCTTTCGTCTGATGTTGAACAACACAAGTAGAAAATTTGCAGAAAGCCAAGTGCATGTCTCTTAATATTAAACACATTTAGTGGGCTATTGAGATAATGAATGAGCAAGTGAAGAGTGAACAAAATTCTCCTGTCAGTGCTGAAGCCTTGTTGCTTCCAGGTTTAACTCTGGACTGAAGTGCAGTGGAAAGGAGAAATTTTGGACAAATGTATGAAAACACTGTTACAAAAATAGAAACATATTTCTAATGATATTTTGCTCTTGCAGCCAAAACCCGACTGCAGATGAAATTTTGTCTTGGGCTCAGAATTTTGACAAGATGATGAAAACACCAGCTGGGAGGAACCTTTTTAGAGAGTTTCTTCGAACAGAGTATAGTGAAGAGAACCTGCTTTTCTGGCTCGCGTGTGAAGATCTAAAGAAGGAACAGAACAAGAAAGTTATTGAAGAAAAAGCAAGACTTATATATGAAGATTACATTTCTATACTTTCACCAAAAGAGGTAAAGCCATAAATGTTAGATTGGCTTCTTCTCCTGTTCTAGAGCAGACATGCTATACCCTGGATTGCCAGAAGGGGTCGAAAAGCCTGCCTGTTGTGTTAGATGAGAGCAATTCTTAGTATAGTAGTTTAAACCAGAAAGGAAGAGACGGAACAGGTACTGACATAAGGGCCAAGCTGTTTAGCATCACTGGCCACAACTCCTCAAAGCTCTCAATATGAGAGGAATGAAAGGGAAATTCCAGAAACAGAAGGGTAAGAAATAGGAATGCTTCTTTAGTAATGCAACATGCCTGCCAAAGACAAGAAGTACGTCACGGAAATGGATTTCTGGAGAAATGGCAGCAAAATTTTCAGCAACATATGACAAATAAAATTAAATATTTAACAGGAAACAAATCATGGAATTGATTCACAATTAGTGTCTTGTACAACACAGAGGGATTTTAATCAGAATCAACAAATTTATCTGCTGCAACAGCTGTCTGGGAAAAAAAGCAAATTTGCTCTCGTTATTCCTAGATACAATCAAATAGCCTAAGAATTGAGATCACATATTTTCTCTAATGATAGGTATGATAATATCCGGGAAATTATATACAGCTTTCTTCAATCCTCCAACTGAAATGATCTTCACCCAAAGTAAAGCATCAAATCAGTTTGTAACAGACAAATTTATAAATATACAATAGACAGATAAATAAATGTAGAAGCAGTGTAGAAGAGTTTCTTAGGCTATGTCATGTACCTTTAGCAACTCTGCCTTGCCTCTGTGTATGCTAATTTATGCTTACTTGTGGACCTTGTTTGCTACATTTTACCTTTGTACCGCTTTTAGTAATAATTTGCAATTTCATTCTTATGAATGAAGCAAGCAGCCATTTAAAACTCCGTTACCTTCTCTGTGACATAGAGTATGTTTTCACTTTGGAGTGAGATAACTACCAGTACAGCAAGCTACCAATGTGTATTTCTGACAGTATATAAGTGTCTCTAGTATATACATATTCACTACATGCCCTGTTGTCTTCCAAAGCCAACATGAACCAGCAGCTAAAACTAAAGAAGTCTTCTTTGACTTAGGATTTAACAAAACTGCTCACAAACTTCATGCCCTGGACATGCAAGGATGTCATCAACCCAACTGCTCCTGCCGCTACTGGAAACCGTATGAGGCAAACGAGAACAGTTTGCAATGCTTTAGATCAGAATGGGAGTTTTAAAGTTCTCATTCATCCCAGCACCCCATTCCAGATGAAAGTTTGGCATAGGAGCTGAAATACTCAGCCTTGTTCAGTGATGAACAAACACCTTGCATACATCTATTTACCAAAAAGATAACTTTAATAATTGCAACTAGTCTTGGTATATGGCTTTAGTGAGTCACTGAGAAACAACAATGTGAATTAAGAGATTCATAATTAATTTGTTTTATTCTTTAATGCCAATTAATTTGTACAGTATTCAATGGCAAAGGAACACCACTATCCTGCCAACTATGAGCTTTGTTGTCTCAGCTATTTTGCTTGGTAATGAGGAATCAATTGGCTAGACGCATGAACTGGTCTTGCTAAGATACGTGCCTATGTGTGTGTATGTCAGATGGAAGCAATTGCTTAAATCTTAACGTGCTGTTTCCTCGTAACCTAGTTTAAATCAGAGTAGCTTAGCTGATTTGTGCTCAGCATTTCTGTAGTAGGTGTTTTAATATTTTACTTAGATGAGAAAACCCTTGCTGGTCCCAGTGCTGGTCCCTGCTACAGCCATTTTGCTTCATCCAGAAAACACTAATTTTACTGTTTGCAGAGCATTTTCTTACTACATTTTCTTACTACAGCTTAGTATGCTGTACACTCACTCCAACTTTTAAGTGATAATCTAACATCATCTGTGCATTCATCCTAAGCATAATATGCCATTTTCTGACTAGGAAATTAAATTAAAAGTTAAAACTGAAACTTTCTAACAACTTCAGTATGGACACATGACAACCTGTAAGTATAAATTCCCAGATGTTAAAAGGTCTTGAAAAGAGCAAATCTGAAATGCCTAATATTAATGGGGAGATTAACTCAATTAAAAAAAAAAAACAACTAGCTAACTTGTGAGTAATAAGTATAGCACATGAAAAAAATGAAAAAAAAAATAGTCTGTGAGACATCCAGACGAGAATGCCGAATAGGAAGCTTCTAAGTATTCAAGTACTACTGATCAGAAAAAACATCATTTCAGCTCTCTGAACAAGGGTCATTCAACATTGCTTTGAGAGAAATATTTCTAAATATGTAAAAAGTAAAACATTTCAATGTATAATAACTTATTTTGGGAAATCCAGGTTACTGCAGAGCTTTATTTAGTAGCACTGTATCATTAAATAGAGGCGTTTTATCTTACAGCTATTAAGATGGATGCAAAGACCAAGTAAACTGAAATAAAGTCAATTGTCTTGGTCTGAAATCATGTGTGTGCGTTTTAGAACAGTGACTCTGAAAGTCAGAGCATACCTTGAATAAACTGATGAACTTAGCATGTTCCATGGAGCCATATGAAATAAAGAGATGTATACAAACTTTCCGACATTACTGTATAATATCCATCTGTTCTCGTCTTCTCCAGGTTAGTCTTGACTCCCGTGTGAGAGAAGTGATCAACAGAAACTTGCTGGATCCCAGTCCTCATATGTATGAAGATGCCCAACTCCAGATATACACCCTAATGCACAGAGACTCTTTCCCAAGGTTTTTGAACTCTCAAATTTATAAGTCTCTTGTTGAAAGTATTACAGGATCTACTTCCGAAACTTAGTTTTAATTTTCAAATAAAATAACTTGATTTTTTCAGGGGTGGGCGGGACAGAAGAAAAGTAGTTTAATAACATCTGGAGCTGGGTTCCTGGAGAACTACAGTTTAGCTCTACTCAGGCTACTGTGAAGAAAACAAATACATACTATGATCTCTGTCTACATTTTTACCAAGGTCCTCCTTGCTTGAAATAGCATGGGAGGGAAACAATGGATTTGCCAAAATACATTTGTTTCACACTCCTTTCACCCAACTGCAGTCAAGATTGCAATGATGTATTTGTAGTTTTATGAACAGTCTCCTTGTGTATCCTCACATTGCATGTGCAAGGTAAAACTGCTTCACTTACCACTTAGTTGTTGCAATATTTAATCCAATAACATAAATTATATCTGTATTTATGAACTTTTTTTGTGCAATACGGTCTAATGGTACATAGAAACAACTGCAGCAAACCAGAAAGAGGCTTGCATTTTTTAACATCACTAACTGAAAAAAGCCAATTTTTAAGGTGTAGCATTACTCAACATGCTCTACTGAGTACAGTACACTGACTTTTTGAAGCCAATATTTCTGTACAGAAAAAGAAAGAGCTATTTATCACTGTTTATGTAAAATAAATCAAGTGGAGGATTCCTCTGGTTGTTCACTGCCAAAACTGTGGCATTTTCATTACAGAGTTTGCAATGTCAAAAAGGAAAAAGGAAAAAAAAAAGGAGGGAAAAAAAAAAAGCACAAACTACTTAAAGGGATCCGTATCTGGGTGACACAATCTATGCGCTGATATTGTTTAATTGTTAAAAGAACAAAGATTTTCAATGTACATTTCAGATGTCAGATACTGTAATTGATTTATTAAAGACTGGCTATCCAGTTCTAACACTGTTGTATAATGTTATGTACTTCAGCAAAAAAAAAAAAAAAAAAGAAGAAAACAAAAACAAGAACAAACACAGAAAGCTTGATAACTTAGTTTTTTTTAATAAAGAAATTTAATAAAAGATTGCCTACATGTAGCATTTTAGAGCATTCTAGAACATTTTGATGAATTGCATCTGTCCTGTAAGATTCTTTTTTTTTTTTGAAGGCTAAATCCAGTCAAAAAATGTTTTTAAGCAAAAGTAATGTTTTACAAGGTGGTGGGTTAAAGAAGACTTAGCTTCTAGCCTCACTGATTTTAAGTAACTCCTTGAAAACAAGGAGTTTGGAGTGTAATATTAAACCAAATTTCAAGGGCTCCTAAATCTGCAGTTCTTACCCAAGCAAAATGCCTACTGAAACTCAATGGGTGTCTTTCCTGGGTAGAGGGTCCTTTTATTGAGCCCTAAATCAGAGCTAATGCAGCACAGTGCTCCAATCGCTTTTCTGCCATGGTGTTTTTAGCAGGTGTTTGCTTGGCCTTTTTATCCAAAAATGTCCAATTTTAGGATGCATTTTGATGCCTAAAGAGAGAGTGACTTGGAATTTAAAAAAAATCAACATCTTCATACCTACCGTATATGAGACAAATGAGTGTTAGCATCCCTCACAAACTTCTAAGGATAAATCATGAGATTGCTTTGAATGCTTGTTAAATATATATATGTATGTATGTTTGTGTATATATATATATTTAACACTGTCAGCTCTGGTCTTGTACTAAGACTTTAGAGGCAGGGTTCTTCTCACTTTCCTAGGACTAAATACAGCATACTCCCATTGCTTTTGATGGGTCCAAAAGGTTTTACAGTTGTGTAACTGAGTGGAATCTGGCCCCAGCAAACTTGGCTCCAACCAGCAAGCTACTCCTTGGTGCCAGCTCTTGCTGAAATCGCTGCTACCGAGGCTGCTCTGGCTCTACACAGTAGCTGGTAGGAAACAGGTATTAGTTTATTTCCTGGGGCTTATTTTTTCCTTTATTTTACTACCTCTCTCCCTTTTTTTTTTCCTCTTAATTTATTGAACATGCTTCAAATAGCAAGTCTGGGGAATTTTTTAATCATTCTTTTTACTTGAAACCTGTGTGCTTTTTTTGGATATATGAGAACAATCTAACAAACTGTTTCTTAAACTCATTTGGTTTTGTAATTTATATAGAATTCAGGAGATGATTAAAAGGGCTATTCTCTATTCCCTATGCAACTATTTTAACTGTTGTAGTGTTTGACAGAATGGGATCTAAAAAAAAATCTGCAAAGTGGAAAACAAATCTGTTTACAGTGGCGTTGCTGACTATCCTACCATATTCAGCACTTTTAAATATTGTTATTTATGAAAATGTAGTTTAAAATGCAAGACAAAATATTTATAAATGTTTCTTTTAATAAATAACTGTTTTGTCTGAAAGTGTTATTGTGTTACGACAACTTTATTCATGTTGGTTAGCTACTTACCATTGTGAATAAAATATTCAATTATTATACTGATAGAGTAATAGCTATGATGTTTACAAATCCTGAGGGGGGAAAGTCAGTGAGAAAGGACTGCCTCCTTCTACTGTGAAATACTGTTAGAAGAATGAATTTTTCTGGCTTTTTTTCTTAACTGGAATTTAACTATGGTCCTACATATGTCTAGTATCATTTAATAACAGTTATATTTACTGTGATACTAAACATATACAGCATCATATATGTATATACTGACATAGTGTAATTTCAAGTTTGTTGGTGTTTGAGGCACAAACATTTAGTTCACACAACTAAACAATGTGTAAGAGAAAAAACTGCATGCAAAAGCCTTTACGAATGTAGACTTCTTACATATTCTTAATGTTACTATTTGATGGTGACCTGCTAGTCATAAGCTATCTTTATAAGATATTTCACATAGGTAGAAGTTCTTGTCAAAACAGACAAGTCATCCTTTCAAGGACATTTTTAAAGCTAAATGTGTGGGCCCTAAAATATTACCTGGATTTCTAGCAAAGGATTCCAAAACCTGTATTTGGAAACTGTTACATCATTTTGACAAATATTACACCAGTCTTCAGTGTAATACTGCAATGAAATCACGTTCAAAATTTCTTTTCTTAAATCCTCTATTTGGAGGGTTTTATAAATTGAACATAACTTGTATGAAGTTTCTTTCTTGGAGGAAATGATTAATAGACATTTCATCTATCAGTTTGGGTTCCCAAAATTTTATGAAAAAATGGATATAGTCCAAATGGACAACAACTTGTGCCATAACATGATCTCATTGCCTGTCATACAGTTCTTTGAACACAAAATGTAAAACAGTCAAGCTATTAAACTGATTTATTGTGCATGCAGTGTACAATACACTTTGAAAAACTGCCTAAATACACTTATTCTATAGCCTGGAATAAAATAAGTATGTATTTACCTTGTATTTCAGTTTTTCATGAGAATGTATATAGCACTACGGAATGTGAGTTACGTTTTTTGTCATTTTTGTCTGGTGTTTAATCTCTTCTGCCAAATAGAGCACAATGCCAAATAGTCACAAATAAGCAGAGCACGGGGGTACTCTCATAAGATCCTTAGATTTTGAAGAAACTGAGTATATGTTGTATCTTGCACATGTACAACTTAGCGATGTGCAGCTGAGCTAAAAATGGTTTGAGACACTCAGGATAAAACAAAACCACAGATAACACCAAAAGTATTTAAATTAGCTTGAAGGCACATATGTATGGAGGAGATTGGAGTGCCTGCTGACCAGCCCAGGCAAGGCAGAATGCCCTGGAAATGTGTCCACACGGCCTCAGACTCATACAAGCATCCATGGAACCCACATCACCCCTTCACAGCACCACAGAGAGTTGACAGAAATCACACTTAAGCTAATTATATCCTCTTTTAAATTAAAAGTATGCAAAAGTGTCTGCTAGGTTGTGAACTAAACCAACAAAATACAGTAGACCTTCATCATAACTTAAATAAATGGGGTTTGAACTGTCACTTGATGCCAGACTTGCATCAGTATTGAACATAAGGACCATTTGACCACGAATACCATATAAAAGAGGTGAGAAGGTCAGCCATTGCTGGAAAAGCCCTTTATGTGTCCTCCCCAGATTGCTTTGAACCATGTCTAACTACCAACTCCAAAATGTTGCTATGTTTGTAGATGCCCAGGAGCACGCCTTTGGAGCAGCCCAGGACCTGGCTGCAGCTGCCCAGCCCTGCTCACCTCTGTCCTGAGCACACATTGCACAGACAAAACTTCAGTCCTGCTTGTTCACCTCAGTCCTCAGGGCTTCCACAGCAGGAGTGTCTTTTGCAGGACAAAAGAACAATGCAGCAGTGGCGCCAGCATCAGCTAGAAAAAAGGATGACACTAACTGCACTTTCGGGGAACAACTACTTTCACATTATGCCAAAAGCCAGATTTTGCCCCTTCCTTTATCCATAACCTGTCACTCAGAGGAAATCTGTCCTTCCCACTTAAAATAGGGATACAATCCATCTGTCACACGTTGGGAAGCTCCATGGGTGGGTGGCAGTGGTTTGAGGGCACTGAGACCCACAAGAACAGGGCTGCGCTGGGTGCCACTGCCCAGCTTACTTCTGCAATTACTTCCAATAATTCGCTTCTACATTA
Source organism: Numida meleagris (assembly GCF_002078875.1). Taxonomy (NCBI): domain Eukaryota; kingdom Metazoa; phylum Chordata; class Aves; order Galliformes; family Numididae; genus Numida; species Numida meleagris. The sequence continues at coordinate 787,021 of NW_018363728.1, read as the reverse complement.
GTGTCACAGCGTATTTTGTCATAGAGCTTTATTCAAAGTGGTGCATTGATACTCATGACTATTTATTCACGTAAAACGATGCAGTTATTTCTATCCCACCAGGGTAGTTCACTCGTGAAGTATGGTTTCCTCCTTCTGTTAAGACACAAACAAGGACTGAAGAATGGCAAAGATCTGACTTTGACGGCTGTAACATAAACTACTGCCTAAAAAAGCTTTATGGCCAGTTGCGTATTTTTACAATAAACAATATTTTTCGGACCACGTTCCAAGTTCAGCCCAACGCCTGAGTACGCCCGGCGGTCCCTTGGGCCAGCCCCCACTGCGCGCTCTGTCAGCGCCGGCCAATCAGAGCACGCCTTCCCCCCCCCCCCCCGAGACGAAGGGAGCCGAACCCCTTCGTTCGTTTTCGCCACCGGAGCCCCAATGGCTGATATCGGGGCCGAGCCTCTTCGGCAGCTTCCGGAAACCCGGAAGGGAAACAGCCGAGCGCCTTCGGTTACCTCCGGCGCGGTGGGCTGCTGAAAGAAGGCCTGGGTGCGCGGCGCTGTCCTAAGCTGGTATGGGGCTCCTCTCGCGAGCCCTCCGCGCGGCCCGAAGCTGCCGGGCAATCGCACTGCCTGCCTGCGGCTACCAAGCGGTGTCTGGCAGCGGCAGCGCGGCGGCAGTACGCCCGCAGCAGCCGAGGCGTGGGCTGAGCGCCCGGCCCCGCTTAGACGAACTGTTCGCCGCCCCCTCCTTAAGCCGCCTCCTGGAGGCGCGGGTGCAGGGTGAGGCCGGGCCGGAACTGGCGGCGCGGATCCAGCGGCTGCGTGACAAGGAGCGGGAGCTGCGCGACACGCGGGAGCTGGCACTACAAGGTGAGGCGCGTCGACAGGCCTGTGCCCAACCCCGTCTCAGGGCCGCCGCGGCGGGGAGGGGGTTGTCCGTCAGGCCTCCTGGGCGAGGCGGGGAATAATTTGCATAACGCGACGTGATTGGGCGGCCGCCCGGAGGTGGGCGGATGCAGGCGGGTGAGTGGCACTGCCGACCTATGAGGGTGTCGACTGCGCGTGCGTGGGATGTGTACCGTCACGCGGGGGCGCGTCCGAGGCTGAACACAAGTGCTAACAGCTCTCGTTTCTTTGGCTGGGGAAGATGATAAACGCTGTTTGAAAGGAAAATGTGTTGTGGTTTTTTTTTTTCTTTTTTTTTTTTCTTTTTTTTTCCCCCTATTCATTCTCTTCCAGCATGGAGTGAAAGAAGGAGAAATGCTTCCACTGGAAAAGTTAATAATGGGCCCAAAGCTGTTAAGTTTCCGTTGTGTGGAGATGAAGGATTTTTGTCTCCCTTCAGAACCTGCTATGTCATTAAAGCTTGATGTTGATTTTAAGCAAAGTGAGCATACGGGTTTAGTCGGTCACTGTGAGCACTTCTGTAGCTCATCCTTAAAAATATTTCTATATAATAATAGGATCGTAGAATATGTGGAAATGAAAGGGCCCCCACAAGGATCATCAAGTCCAACTCCTGGCTCTACACAAGGCCACCCAAAAATCAGACTATATGTCTCTTAAGTGATTTTAGAGCTCAGATTACATCTGTATATTAAAATATGCAATTGTGCTATGAAATAGATTAGATCTTGACAATTACTTTGTGAATATCTGATTCTGTTGGCCTTAACGCTAGGCCTCGATCAGACAGTAGTCAGTCTAAAATAAAGAAGTAGATGGATGCAGGTGACCAAGTAAGCGTGTTTAAGGTGTCACAGTTTGTCAGCCACTCAGCCATGTGTGCTTCTTGCCAGCTGTAAAGCATACTTGTTATTGAAACCAGTTTATATGTGGTTTGGTTTTTTTCCTTCCCTTTTTGTAGAAGTGATTTGGAAAAAAATAATCCCCAGATATTAAATATGGTCTTTAAAGTCAACAAAATTTATTTTAAAATGTAGATAGCTACTAACACAAATTACAGTGCTGAAAAGATGTGCGTTTGCTGTGAGGGCACCCCCCAGACTCAGCTTACTGTGCACAAAGAGCTGGTGGCTGCCATCTTTCTTTTTGGTCTTTTGCCATTGACTGTGCTGTTGTGTCTGTGTATTCAAAGCCCTTTCATTGTGTGTGTAATTTTCTTCTTTTTGGATGGTTATTTTGTTTTCTTATGGGCAAGTGAGTTGAATTAGCTCAGGTCAGAGATAGTTTAAGCTGTATTTTGTTTAAGTCTGAAGTTTGATACTGACCAGGGAGTGTGGGGGAGGGTCATCTTAACATATTTAAACTGTAGCACAGGGAAACAAGTCTAACTGTAAACCATCAGTGTTGATCAGTCAAGTATCATTTTAAAATTACAAGTTCCTCTTATGTGAGGATTCTTGCGTATTTATGTCTTTCAGTGATGTGATGTGATAGGAGTTCTGCAGCTGCTTTAGAATAACTTCTTACAGACAGAGTACTTCAAGTTACTGCTACTGATGTGCAGTTTTTACGTATGGCAATAGTCCTTTTAATGAAATGTTAATTGTGGGACTCCTCTGCCCTTTGGGTCCGTGCTGTCCCTATCACAGTGAAATACAGGAGGGAGTTCCCCAGAATCATGGAGTGGCCGAGGTGGGAAAGCCCCCTGGGGAATGGCTCAGCCCACTGCCTAGAGCAGAGTCATGCACAGCCCAGGGCTGTGTCCATTTGGGGTCTGGCTATCTCCAAGGGTGAGACCCCAGAACCTCCCTAGGCAACCTTCTCCAGCTTTTGGCCACTATCACAGTAAATTATTATTATTTTTTTATGCCTAGGTAGAGGTTTCTTGTATTTCAGATGTAGAAACATCTCACTCGAACATAGATACTGTTTGTCTTAGCTCTAGATCATAACATTAATCACATTTTCTGACATATTTGGTGTGATTTTGTTTATTTTGTAGAGTAAGTTCTTCATATGGTTATTTTTTCAGAAGGTTTTCTGAGAATGCCACTGGTTTAAGTCTGAGGATTAACGATACTCAAATATTCCAGATGAGAGTGAAGATCTGCGGAAGCTTGCAGAAAGGGAAATCGTTTCCTGTGAAGAAGAGATAGCTGAACTGAAACACCAGGTTAGATTCCCTCTGAAAGCGTGTATTTCCTAGCCATTCCTAAGTTAACAAAGCCAAGTTGTCCTCTCATTGAAATAAGATGTGTATGATGAACTCTCCTCCTTCCCTCCCCCGCCCCCCCCCACCTCCATCAACTATACTCTTTGACCAGTGTCTGTTACCTAAGGAAAATGGAAAATGCAGATTGCATATAGATAGTCCGTAGCTGCATTCTTTGAATCAGTTCATCCTGATAGGTAGGTGCTGTAGTTTGTCTCTTCTGGATGTACCTTTGTGAGTGTTTAGCTTGTTACACATTAGAAACTTTCAGCTTCATAGAATCATAGAATTAGCTAGGTTGGAAAAGACCTACAAGATCATCCAGTCCAACTATTCACCTACCACCAGTAACCCCACTAAACCATGTCTCTCAACGCTATATCTAAATGTTTCTTCAACAGTTCCAGGGACAGTGACTCCACCACTTCCCTGGGCAGCCCATTCCAGCGCCTGACCACTCTTTCAGAAAAGTAGTATTTCCTAATGTCCAGCCTGAATCTCCCCTGGCGCAACTTGAGGCCATTCCCCCTCGTCCTGTCACTAGTTACAAGAGAGAAGAGGCTGACCCCCAGCTCACTACAACCTCCCTTCAGGTAGTTATAGAGAGTGATAAGGTCTCCCCTGAGCCTCCTCTTCTCCAGGCTGAACAATCCCAGCTCCCTCACCCGCTCCTCATAAGGCCTGTGCTCCAGACCTCTCACCAGCTTCGTCGCCCTCCTCTGAACACGCTCCAGGACCTCACTGTCTTTCTTGCAGTGAGGGGCCCAAAACTGGACACAGTACTTGAGGTGCGGCCTCATCAGGGCTGAGTACAGAGGGACAATTACTTCTCTACTCCTACTGGCAACACTGTTTATGATACAAGCCAGGATGCCATTGGCCTTCTTGGCCACCTGGGCACACTGCTGGCTCATGCTCAGCCGAGCATTGACCAACACCCCCAGGTCCGTTTCCTTTACACAACCTTCCAGCCACTCTCCCCCAAGCCTGTAGCGTTGCCTGGGGTTGTTGCGGCCGAAGTGCAGGACCCGGCACTTGGTCTTGCTGAACCTCACCCCATTGGCTTCAGCCCAGAGATCCAGCCTGTCCAGATCTCTCTGTAGGGTCTTGCCACCCCCCCAGCAAATCCACACTTCTGCCAGCTTCCTGTCATCCGCAAACTTACTGAGGGTGCAACTTGCAGTAGTATGGTTTTGAAAAAAATAGTGTATTACTATGTAACTGCTTTAGACTGCTACCTTGTATAGGTTCTAAGTAGTATTTATGGTATTTTGTATCTAAATAGTTACCTTTTATGTAAACTGTTAACATGTTCCTAATGTCACTGGCAAACTAGAAGCTGGCTGGCTATTAGTAGAAGTAGAAATTGACTGTAACTCACATTCTTTATTCGTTTGACAACAATAAAACAATTATCTTATTTAAAAAAAATTGTAGATATTTATGATATATGCTATAAGAAGAAGGGGAAAGCTGAAGTAGAAAGAGACATCACCTAATGCTAGTAAAGAAGGATGATTGAAAAGCATTTATAAATCATACAGAGTTTTAATCAAGCCTTCAAAACAATTGTATAGTTCTTAATTCTAGTATTCTGGTGTATTTTTATCCAACAGATCAATAAAGCCCTCTCTCCTTTAAATAAATACAAATGATATAGCTGAATTGGTGTTGAAGAGATATAATCCAACACCAATTAAAATGCGTGGCATTTTATACAATATCAGTTCTGGATTGAATGGGGAGACCTTAGATGGGTGTTTTTGCATTTACAGATAGTATTGCTTTTGATTCCTTCAGAAGAAACAGACAACAGTGATCTTGTCATGGAAGTAACTGCTGGAGTTGGAGGACAGGAAGCGATGCTGTTCACTTCAGAGATATTTGACATGTATCAACGATATGCTGCCTATAAAAAGTGGAAATTTGAAATATTAGAATATTTTCCCAGTGAAATAGGTCAGTAACTTTTTTTATTTAAAAAAAAAGGGGGGGGTTATAATTTTTTATAACTTCTTAATTTAAGCTGAAGCATTCATTCTTATGCCATATGAATTCCCTGACTGCAGGAAACTAATTTCTGGGAAATTATATTTAGAAGCAGAGATCGAATGTCTGGGTACTATTTTCTTCAGCTTCTGTATTTGAGAGTGAAATCCCACTTGAGAAGCACTATTAAAATAGTAACATACTAAAAAAATAAATGATCTTTCAGTAGTTTCAAAAAAGTAGAAATGAAACTAAGTACTCGCATAAAAGAAATTCAGAAGGTCATGCAGATATGTTTTAGTTTTATATAACCTGTATTTGTAAAAATAAATATATATTTTTTAGTTTTATCTCGATATGCTGTTCTATTTACTTAAAAATACAAACATCTTGTGTTTATACGTTGGTTTAGAGGCAGGTTGAAAGTCCATTTATTATGATGAGTTTCTTGGCAGAGTGGAAAATGTTATAATTAAAAGGATTCTTGGCGTTTAATCCAAGACATCTTGAATTTTTTTAAATAATGTCAGTTGAGGATTGTATAAGGAAAGGAGGTGTTTGGATATAGCTTGTGTAACAGCTAATGGATACACAAAGTGAGGGAGTTGTTGAGACTTTGAGAGAAGAACTAAACATCTGCTCACCTAAGAAGGCCTTTGAGTAAAATTTCACTTGTCAGTTTTTCAGCTTAGTGATGCTAGCAAAAAGAGATTTATTTTATAAAAACAAATAGCAGAAAATAAAGAGCAAATTGTAGCTCAATGTAAGGAGATTAGAAACTGGTGTATTTGGTAATGGATGTTAAGTTGATTCTCTGCATCTCTGGGAGCAGGGTGTTCACAGAAAGGGAGCATGGCGGGTTTACATAACAAACAGAGGCAGGGACATTAATTTACCAATGGTACCGGCTGGTGTGTAAATTTGTTTCACAAAAATCAGGCCGCTGTTTCTGTGTGACTTTTCTGCACTGACACTTTCATCAGTGCTGAAACTCTCATTACCAAGTTAATATAGCAGACAAACTACATACAAGAATTTACAAGAATTTATTAGTTTTCAGGTTACCTTGTAGAAGAGAGGGAAAGAGAAATACTCATGGAGAGAGTGGAAGCAGAGAAGTATGGCTTCATCTCCTTCCAGCAGCCAAGGTTCGCTCAGTTCAAGTTAACTGCAGTCTGAAATATAAAGATGTACATGAGTGGTGGCAGGGACTATGTTTTTTGACTGACAAATTGCTAGTCACAGTTCTCAGCAGGCTGGATTTGCTAAGTCTGTGTTGGCAGATCTGCAGCCTCACCATTATGCATAGTGTGGTGAGTAAAGCTAGTGTATTTTGGTAACCTGTATTTTCCTTTGGAGGTAATGTATATTTTATAGTGGGTATGGATCGGTAGATGGGTGCTTGTGCAATTTGCAGCTACTAGCTTGAAACTATTTGTACTTCAGCATCCTTTTTTTTGTTTATGGCGATGAATGGTTAATTTATAGTTTTAATTATGTTCTTATTAAGTCTTCTGATAAATTGGTATTGATAAAAAGTAATGAACAACATGAAAAATAATCGTTTAAAATTTTTGTTTTAATCGAGGAAAGAAAAATGAGGAAAACAGCTTGCTTGTGAAACATTGAAGATGTAGTGGGAAAAGCTAGGAAGTTAGGGAATGCAATCCATCAGAAAAACGAATCTCTCTTCAGTCAGAAGCTGAACTAGCTTCTGAGATGACAGAAACTTACTAACTTTCTTTTAAAAGCAAATTGAATCAACGTGGTACAGGTTAGATGAATATAAACTATATGAGGGAAAGGAATGAGTCTTCTTTATTTTGTACCTCAAGAAGAGAGATTTAAAGAGGAAGTCAACTTTAATAGGGGTAGTACCACTTTCCAGCCAGCTGCCAACTTTACATACCTTCTGTCTCTCAGCTTTGGCAGTTTTGAGGCCATGGTGCTAATTGGATCAGTCTGCTGATTTGGTTTGAAAGCTGCCTATTGTTACTGGATAGTTAAGGCAGATCTGACTTAACTAGCTGCCCTGTGATTACAAGAGAAAGGGAGCTATACTTGACTACCCTTTTGGTGAAAGCTCGATTCTTAGATAATGAACACAAGCCTCCAGAAGTATTCTTTTTAATGCCCGAAATAGGAAATCGGAGTCATAAATGAATAAATATCTAGCCATTTTATTTCTTTTTGAAGCTTTTTGTTTAACGGAGATAGATAGATATTAGAACTGATTTGGCTTGCTGAGGGCTTGCCTGTGGAATGAGATTAATATTTAGGGAAGTAGGATATAAATTTACAGAAAAATGTAGGTAGGTCTATTCTTTGTCTGTCTCTTAGAGTGCATTTCCTCACCATACTCACTTTTATGACCACACATCATCCAAAACTTGAGATGCTTGGAATAAGTTGTAAGGTAGAGGCAGTGTAGATGGCACAGCCGCCACATTCCTATGCAATTCATTAAGTCCTGTGTTGAGTAAGAAATGCGTTAAGGATATTTATTCACTGGTATGCCTGGTGGTTACATCCCATCCACACTTAATTCTTATGGACTGCATGAGCAAAAGCAAGGTCCTATACTAAAACATCAAGCTTCCTCATTTCAGAGAGCTCCAGAACATGAACTGGTTAATAAGGTGAATGTTAGTCTGAATCCACTCTTAACTTACATTATGGACATATCATAAGAAATGACACATTTGATGTTTAACATGCACTGTAAAGCACAATCCCACGTCTTATTTATCCGCTGCTCCTTTCTCTGTAGTGGCATGTGGAAACATAGATGTTGAACTTTGTTGCAGTCTGAGGTGACGGATAAGGAAACTAAGGGAGCTCAAGCTCCTTGTTCTTTGGACCTCGTTTTTTCAGAATGGAGATGGACATTTTTAGTTAGTGGCAAACAACAGAGTTAGTAGGAGCTAGCTGTGTTTGACAGGCCTATGAACTGTCTGCAATGTTAAAAAATAATAATAATTGAATAAAGGGTTTGTTGAGATCTCACTGGATTTGACTGTGTTTCTTGATAAACCTGAGGTTACCATGTGTTGGTAGTAGTTTATTTGAAGCAATAAGACCTAAATAAATACCTGTCTTAAACTAGTTTCTTGGTCATCTTGTACGAAGCTCCACATTACCACAGTCACACAATCATTGCTGCAGACTAAAACTCTTCTGAATATATCACAGATGTGGCTGCAGCTCAAATAGGCAGACTGTACCCGTTATAGATGTACTAATGCCAGGACAAGTGAGGAAGAAAAGACAGAACGTTAGCTTTTGCAATGAATTGCTTGTTATATAATTAATCTTGTCTGGAGTGCCATTGAATTTCACACATTCAAGTTATTTTTACATCTGATTTGGCTTGGCTTCTTCCTCGTGTGCAGAAATTGTTTGTTTTTTTAGTACTTTTATATGTAAAGGAGCAAGTATGTTTTAATTCTGCAAACAAATACACAGTTATTTAGGTTATATATATCTTTTACAGGAAGAGTTATTTTGCTCATTTGAATACTGTTTGCATAATAATTAAGATTTCATGGTACCTGTTAGAGTGTACCTTACTGATTTAAACTGAAGTTTTTGACGTGTATTCTTATTTGTTAAATCGCATGCTTTAGAGTCATATTTATTCTCATGGTGATGGTTTTATCTTACAGAGTTAGCTGTAGATAATGACTATAAATCAAGAACTGCTTATGCTGGACGATGTGTTTGATTGGAAAGTAGTGTAGATCTCCACAAGTGGGAGTGAAATTTTAGAATTCATAGGGACAAAAATGAGGTGAAAGAAAAGAAAGAGGCAATTTTGGTTGATTTTGACAAACCTGACTGTAAAAAGTAATATGTTTCAGTAAAGTTAGGAGAGAACATTAAATTTCTGTAGAACAAAAACATTTGGAAATCTCTTCAATAATAGTGAAAAACCTGGCCTGCGTTCCGACTGATGACTGACTTCTGTACTGTGCAACATTATCACATTCTATGTTCTCTTCATCTTCCTTTTTTATAGAGCTGTTACCTTGTCCCTTAACCTAGAGAGAGACTAAAAGGGTATTTCTGAGAAGTATGTATGTGCCTCCCATTTTCCTGGGCCTTGCTTTCACGTTTAAAGACTTCAACAGCAATGTTCTTTCAAGGTTTTCTGTCTCCTCCAACGTCTCCCTTGGCACACCACCTGCTCTGCTGAGAATGGGATCTGGGAACTGATTTGGATGAAAAAAAAACAAAGCAGGGACAGGTTTAAAAAAAAAAAACACTTAAAGTGCCATCAATTCTTTAATCTTTCAAACAGTTATACTAGCACAGTGGAAGGGATTGCACTCCGGCAAACAAAGAGAAAGAATGCCATCAGCTAGTATTGCAACAAACTTTCTGTCTTGATTGTATTGGGTCTTAGTTCGAAAGTTCCACTTCTCAAGGTTCTGTGCTAACTTTCAGAATGTCACTGTCAAATGTTTTGCTTAAGATGTGGGTAAGGGGGCAGGAGCTTTGCGAATTCTGATGAAGTAAAAAGTTAAAATGAAATGGAAGAGTGAAGATGAGGCATAGATAGGATGCATAAAAGAGAATGGGGAAGAAGAAATGATAAATAACAAATGTCCCTTGTAAGTTAAAGACTTATTGTGATGATTTTTTTTCCACCATCAAATGCTGAGTTTCTCAAATACTAATCAGAATAGTTTGATGTAGTTGCTGACAGTGGCTTTCAAAACTTGATCTTTAAATAAACTTTGTATTGGTGTCAGATTTCTGCTATGGTTGAAATACTGTACGTGTGCTTGGCTCATAAACAACCTTTTATGTATATATAAAAAATTTAATTGGACTCCATTAAAAGAACTTGACTGTCCTTTACTTGATATGCTGTGTGAGTATGTATGTTTTGGAGTTCTCTTGTGTTTTTTATATGATTCTACTCAAACATCAAAATGATAAATTTATAATTTTAAGAAATAAACAACAATGATGCCTAAGTATGCTTGAAATGTAGTGGCATATAGCCAAGAGTTTTTACACTTTTACAACTGTTTCTTATTTAAGGTGGCCTAAGACATGCAGTCGCCAGTATAGCAGGTCTTGATGCTTACAAGTACATGAAATTTGAAGGAGGAGTGCATCGTGTTCAGCGGGTGCCAAAGACAGAAAAACAAGGGCGCATTCACACCAGCACAATGACTGTTGCAATATTACCCCAACCCACTGAGGTAACATTTATTTTTAGTATAACAGACATTACCATAAGCAATGCCGTTACTTGCCGTATTGCTAGTAGCCAAGTCTTCTCTGTCTGTCTTGTTGTTCTGACTTTGTTATGATTTTCCTTTTTAATCTAAATGTTTTAAGTCATATTTGTTTATTTTTGCTTGGGGGAATAAAATAAAGAATTTCTATATTTCCTCATAATCCTAATCTCAAACTCACTGGCAGTTTAATTCACTATCACTTGAAAATTTACTGTTACTGTGCCTTGCATGTTCAGTGGAAAATTGGATGCAGTGGCAAAAGACTGATACAGTTTAGAGAGCTCATAGAGATTTGTTTTAGCATTCCTCTTCCCCATTTTTATAGTATCCTCATTTTCGCCTTCCAAATTGCGTGGATCCAAATAGCACTGTGTTCATCCTTAGCAAATTTGCTTGGTTAAAAATAATTGGTAAGAATTAAAACTGTGGATCTTTGTTTATTGTCATCCTAGCAAATAGTCAAAATATGTTACTCCTTCCGCTTGTCCCTAAGCTGTTTCATTACTTCCTCCCAGAGATCACCACCCCATTCCAGAGCCAGCAAAGACAGTATGTTCCCTTTTATCTGAAACCTATCTAGTCAAGTTCAAATATCGATTAACTTGTCTGAGGGAGGGTGCGGAGCTTTCAGTAGAAAGGGAATATTAGTGCTAATGGATGGTTATATCTTAAACTACTTTGATTTCCCAGCATTTTATAAGTGGATCTGAGCTACCACTCAAACTTTAGAAAAAAAAAATTAGTTTGATCTTGCCTGAATATGCTTTATAAAATAAACCAACCATGCATATTTGACTTCTTTTCTTTTTGTCTCATGACAGATGAAGCTGAAAATTAATCCAAAAGATTTGCGAATAGAAACAAAGAGAGCTAGTGGAGCTGGGGGGCAGCATGTCAATACCACAGACAGTGCTGTACGGATAGTTCATATTCCAACAGGTACTTCAATTTTCCTTAGTACAAGAACTACTCTGTAAAAATACTGTGATAATTTCCATTGTTGTTTGTACTATGTTATTGGAAACAATAGTTTCAAACCTGGATAGCAGTAGAGAAAAGTTTTCATACCATTTTTGTGTGTGCAAAAAATATCCATAATGTTGTAAAGGCAGTGTCTTGTGCCCACCCCCATTTTTAGTAGTTAAAGCCTTAGTAGGTAAGCTATCCATTTTTCCATTACTGTGACACTCTTGAAGTATTCAAATCAATTTCTAAGAAAACATTTTATATTTAAGCTTTCAACTAATGGAAAAGAAACTGAAAAACAGAGGTTAAAATCATAGGACTTTTTCTTGACTATTCACTGAAAGAGAGGTTACTCCTTTTCCTTATTAAACTATTGTTTTAAGTATCATCTATTGCAGAGTCTGCTTAGGTTGCCAGCTTCCATTTGTCTTCTGGCTCTTTTCCCATAGATTACAGGCATAATTACAACACCCATCCCCAGGGCTCAGGTTAGGAAATGTAAGAGGGATAAGATATACCCTCAAATGCTACCTGATGTTAGCTATCGTGTCTTTTTTTTTTAATTGCCTTTTCTAAGCTTTTAACTTCCTTTTGAGCAATCCACAACAGCTGCCTTGACTTTCATTGCTTTTTAACTTTTCCTCTTCTCCACTACAAACATTAGTCAAGCTTTACAGCCTTAGGGTAATCCTGAGTACACTTTATCTTCACATATCCAGATTTTTGCCACCCATTTCTTTGTGTTTATTGAATACATAAATCCACTCTATGCTTGTTGCATCACCTCAGTAAAGTAGAAGGTAAATAGTGAAGATGATAGGATTCTACTTAAGATACAGTGACAAAAAGGTACTCAGATTAGAAAAGTTTTGTATTGTTTTGTTTTTTTCCAAACATGCAGACAAAAAGCAGCAAATGGTCTTAGCTTTAGCTGAAGGCAGTTATTAGGGTTTGTTATAGAAATCTTAAAATGTATTGCAGTTATTTTTTGTGATTATGCGCTAGGGATAGCATAGGGTTGGGTTTGTGGTTTTTTTTTCTTTGCATTTCAACTAATCTGAAATTTTCTTATTTATCTTTTCCACCTTCATTCTTCATAATCTCTCTTTCTTTACAAATGTTCTTTCACTTTCAATTTCATTCATCGCAAGTCCATGTCCAAGTCTTCACTGTGATCTCAAAAGTTGTCTTCAGACAAATCTTTCATACAGTAATGCTGTATAATTTTGTATCAGTATACTATAATTTTACCAGAGTTAGTTAAAATATTTCCAAATAGCAACTCAGGTTGTACCAACTTCTTCCTCCATTTCTTCTTCCTGTTCTTTTCTTAGGATGTTCATTTATTGTCTTAACTTGAATTGTATATTTTTGGGAAGAGCATACCAAAGAAAAGTGTGGTTTCTGTATAGCCACTATCTAGTGTACATTACTGCTATTTTACTGCTAAATTTCCTGGAACTGTGGTAAAAAATTTTAGATATCTTACATAAATATAGTTTTTATTTCATTGTCCAGCATACCAAAATAAATTTATTTTCTTCTGCATTAAAGCTTAAAACACAACTCGGCCTGCAGTTGGCAGTTCTCTGCCAAAATATCATCAGACACTAATGAGCCTGGACTCTTACCTACCTTGCCCAAATACACATATTTTTTCCTCATAATAAAAATCATCAGAAATTGCGAACTCTTTTTTGTATATGTTACAGTTCAGTGTTAATTCTCGTTATATTTTTGGCAGGGGTCACATCTGAATGTCAGCAAGAAAGATCTCAAATTAGAAACAAAGAGAAGGCTATGCAAATGCTTTGTGCTAAACTATACAACATCAAACTAGAAGAAGAAACCAAAAAGAGAAACAGTGTTCGAAAGATTCAAGTAAGTTTCACTTTGTAAAGATTTAATTCTGTATGAGCATATGTTCTTGGGGGGCTAACTCCTATGTGCATTTGCAGATAATAAATGAAACCATGGAGGAACGGTAGTCCAGTGAAGACTTAAATGAAGAAAAACAATTGCATTCAGTAAAATAGGTTGTGTACTGGCCAGAGTTAACATTTCAATAGTATGTAAATTCTAGAAACCTAGTGAGAGAAACTGGATTAGAGTTTGAAGAAACAGAATAATACTAGAAAAATATTGTAAAGTTTTTCTTTCACAAGTTTAAGAGCAATTAGTGTGACTACTGATCTAGTCTAAGCACTATATAACAGATTATATGTATTTATGAGAAAGAGAAAGCTTTCATTTCAAATGCTTAATCAGTATCTCACCCTTCCTGTAAGAACGTTTTTAATCGGTGTTATAAACTGATTCTTCTTGTTTGACAGATTGGAACCAAAGGAAGATCGGAGAAGATCAGAACATACAACTTTCCGCAGGACCGGATTACTGACCACAGGATAAGCAGATCAGTGCATCATACTGAGTGCTTCATGTTAGGGGAAGAAATGCTAGATGAAATGATACAAACTCTGAAGGAATATGCTGATTATGAATCTTTAATGGAAATTATTTCAGAACATGAAAAATGAGCCTTGCTCTTTGTCAAGCCATGTCAACAGGTATAGATACTTGCCTGCAAAAGAACTTCTTGGAGCACTGTTCGGAAAACAGAACTGCTTTTCACATAATGAAAGCTTGTTTCCTCGTGACTGATGTATCAGACAGCCTTCTTACTTGCTGAATAAAAGACCTTCTTGCTGCTGCAGTGCACTTAAAGTAAATTTGACTGGGCCAGATGTAGCTGCAGTTTTTAACCTTCTCCACTGAGAAGATACTGATACACCACTCTCAAAAGGTATGCATTAAAAGTGAGCTATTTCTAGTTCCAAGTCTTGTTCAAGCAATAGCTTGAACATCCGTACAGTGTCAAATAGTTTAGTCAAGAAAACAAAAAAAAAATCCTGTTTTGTTTAGTGATAGGAAGAAAGTGATAAATGAACACTACTCATCTGCAATAAATGAAGCTACTAATCTGCAGCTTTGTTAATGACTTATACATGGTATGGGAGAGGGAGTTCTTATAAATGAAGCAGAAAGAATTGTGTAGGAATATTCCTTGTTCCAACAAGAGTTCTAGAAGCAAAGTTGCTAGTTTTGTGAATTCTTTTTAAAAAGAATGTTTCTGTTCTTGTGTAAGAACTGAAAAGAAACAAAATTGGGTGGCTGTCTTGAAGGCTGATATGATTTCAGTCTCCATTTCTGTACAATTTGTCTTTTATTTTTAATTGGATCTGCATTTTACTGATTTTTTTCCTCAGGCTTACATAATACGAGTGGCATCTCATTGTTTCAAACTATTCAGTTTAACACCATCTTAAAGCATTTGTACAAAGTGTAGATACTTTACCTTCTTCATCTACTAATATAGGTACACACGGTTCTATCTGAGGTTAGATAAGACTGCATTTTACAATCTTAAATATTTGTGGTAATACAAAACTTGCTGCCTCCATGCTACCTTATCCCATCATTAATTGTAGACAGATGTTTGTATACACACACAGAATGTATTGAAAGTACCAGTAAGTAAGAAATGAGAACCTAAGGAAAATGTTACCATGAATACAGTTGTTTTCTTTGAGACTTCTGACTAAAATCAGTGTAAGAAATTAGAGTAAGAACGAAGTAAATGCAGGAGTTTGCTACAAGTAGCTTACAGAAACATGCTAAGCATGCTATATGAAATTTCATAAGGAATGAAAAGCCGAAACTGATCATATCAGTTTATCATATCATAGAATGGCTTAAATTGGAGGGGACCTTAAGGATCATCTAGCTCCAACCCCCTGCCATGACATGGTTGCCAGCCACTAGATCAGGCTGCCCAGGGTCCCATCCAACCCGGCCTTGAACCCCTCCAGAGATGGGGCATCCACAACCTCTCTGGGCAACCCATTCCAGCTCATCACCATCCTCTGAGTGAAAAAATGTCTTCCTAACATCTAACCTAAATGTACCTTCATTTAGTTTGAAGCCATTCCCTCTTGTCCTGTCACTATCAGACCATATAAAATGACAGTCCACCTCCTGCTTGTAAACTTCCTTCAAGTACAGTAAGATCTCCCCAAGCCTTCTCCAAGCTAAACAAGCTCAACTCCCTCAACCTTTCTTCATAGGAGAGGTGCTCCAGCCCTTTCTTTGTCTTCATGGCCCTCCTCTGGATCCACTCGAACAGCTCCACCTCCCTCCTGTGCTGGGGGTGTCAGGCCTGGATGCAGTACTCCAGATGGAGCCTCACAAGGGCAGAGTAGAGGGGACAATCACTGCTCTCTCCCTGCTCACCATCCCTCTTTTGATGCAGCTGACATTCCGGGCTGCAGGAGCACACTGCTGGCTCATGTGCAGCTTTTTGTCCATCAGAATTCCCTACTCCAGAGAGGTGCTTTAGAGTTCTTCTCCCAGTCTGTTCTCATATCTGGCATTGCCTCGACCCAAGTGACACACGTTGCACTTGGCCTTGTTAAACCTCATTAGATTGAGTACCCGCTTTTTGAGCATGTCCAGGTCCCTCTGGATGGCGTTCCTCTCTTCTGTTGTGTCAACTGTACCACTCAGTTTGCTGTCATCAGTGAATTTGCTGAGGGTACTCTCAATCCCACTGCATCATTTATTTCATTTTAAGATTGCAGTTTGAATGAATGCATTTCAAAAACAAGTATAGGCTTAGTATCTTTGTCAGCTTTGTTTTATAGCAAATATTGCATGGTAAGAATGACCAAGTTCCAAATATTCAGGTTAAAGTTGCGTATGTTACCGTAAGATGTTGAAGTGCCTGTGTACATTAGGTGGGGTACACACATTTCCTGTTGGTAAGTGTAGGACCTTACCTATGTCTAGATTTACCAGCAGATCTACAACTCCGAACAGGCACACTCTTAGTATGGAAAATATTTAGAGATTGACTGGGGAAGTGTCTAGAACCGAAGTCTTCATTCGTACCACATCAGTGCTGCAAACAGAGCCATTGTCGCACTCTTCCTGATTTAAAGCCAGGTTATCTTCTACCAAATGATGAAAGGAGTTTGAGATTCCTCCTCTCTAGCTTTGTATTTTCCCAGGGATGCAGGGACGTCAGCCTAGCCTAGCCCTGGGACTACTGCATGAACCCCATGAGTGTTCAGGTCTTTGCCACCATAAGGCCTGTCATATCCCAGCTGGGGCCTTGTTGGCCCAGCCCTGCCAGCCCCACAACCTCCCTGCTCTTATCTGCCTCTTTTGCAGACACTGGGTACTTCATTCCTTGGCATGAGGCTAGTGTGAGAAAAGCCAGGTACTGTGTGATTCTGGCAGGTGGCCGACAGGCATCTAAAAATGAACACACCTGAGTGTTGTACAAGGTGAACTTATAGTGTAGGGATCACTTTGGTCTGCCAGTGCAAACTTTATGCCATAAATGCTTGAAGTCTCTTCTGTGCTCTGTATTCATTTTAATGCGACATTTGCATGTAGGTGGTTGCTTCAAAAGTAGTGCCTCCTATTTATTTCCATGGAAACTACAATGGATGCGAAGTGCACAACAACATTATTTGATAGAGCAAATTCTCAGCAGCGAAACACTATTGTTCAACGTAGTCACCACCGTTAACTATGCACTTTTGGCAGCAGCGAACAAGAGCCTGCATGCTGTGCATGTCAAAATCATCAGCAGAGGTGACCTGCTGTTGCCACTGCTGAAACGTACTACCCACCCCTCACTGTGCTCACTCACATCCACTGGTTGGTGGCCATCAACGTTCAGCAAGCGTCAATGAGTGTGAGGGGGTGCTATTTTTTATTGGTGCCGTGAAGGCATTACTTTAGGAGCGGCCCCCATAGTATCTGCACGCGTGGCCTTCCTGAGCTGTGAGATGGCACTGTAAGGGTGGTGAGGTACCTCCTTTTACATCCAGTCTGTTCTCCGGCTGCCTGTAACTAATAGCGCCTAAAGAAATCCGTTTCCTCCCTGTGTCAGCGGTGGGGAAGAGAGATGATGAGGTGTACTGTCCGCGTAACATGTTCTTCCCTGGAAGAGTTCACTGGGGGTGAATTCATGCCGTGTGCATGCAGAGAGTTGCTGTGACCATCCCATACGCATCCGTTTGAAAATGAATGGGGATGGAGGAAGGCGGCGGTAGCGCTCAGACGCGTCACAGCAGCGCTGCGGGAGCTCGTTCTTTTAAAAAAGCAGAGAGAGACCCTTCACGCGGGCAAGGGCGGGGGAGGAGCGCAGCAGCGCCCGGAAGCAGGCTCCGCTTGCATAGACGGGGCGCGGGTCAAGCAGCCGCCGCGCGCTACGCGGCTCCCGCCCTGCCGGGGTCGAGGGGCGAGCGCGGCCGAGCGGGAGATGCTCGCGGCCACGCCCCCGCGGAGCGCGCGCGCGCGCCACCGCCCGACCACTCTGCTCGTTCCCCGCCTGCCGAGGAGGGAAAGTGGGAAGGGGGCCGGCTCCGCCCGCCGGGACTCGGATTGGCCCCCGCTTCCTGCCCTCCTCTTCATTGGCCGCTTGGCCAGGGCCGGCGGCGTCCGATTGGCTGGCGCTCTTTTGGTACCAAATTCAAAGTTTTTAAAAGTACCCGGCGAGGGCGGCCGCGCACTCCCAGCTCGCGGGACGCGGCGGCTCTAGCGCTGCAGGTGAGTACCGGCTGCGCCGCGCCGTGCGGGGCGATCGGGGTGGGGTGGCGCCGGGTCCGGAGCCGCACTTGGGAGTTCTGCGGTGTGAACTCCTGGGCAGCGGGGACCGATGGGGTGGCGGGACGGGGAGCGCCGGCCGAGCCGCGCGGTGGTGAAGCAGGGGCATTGGGAATGGGGATCCCTGAGCCCTGCCTGCTCGCGTCCCACCCGCGGCATGGGATGGAGTAGCGATGGATGGCAGGGTGGATGGATGACTCCCCAGTCCCACTGCCGTGCCGCATGTGGGACGCTGCCCGCCCCACGCCCGCCGCTCTGGGGCCGGGCTGTGCCGTGCGGCGGAGCGCCCATCCCAGCGGCGGGCAGCGCCGTCGCTGTGTCCCTCCCGCCCGCGGGGCCGCGCCGCCGATGGGAGGCATCCGCCGCCACCCCGCCACCACCATCTCGGGGGGAAAGCCGCCGGTTCGGGGAAAGCGCGGGTCCCTGCCCCAGGCCGGACGGAAGCCCCGCGCTGACAGCGCGGGGTGTGGGCCTGGCCCGGGGGCTGCGGTGCTCGCGGCGGGGGAAGGGGTGAGGGGGCCTCATCCTCTGGCTCTGGCTGTGCAAAGGTGGAGGTGGATTCGTTCCGTTTTTCCTCGGCACGTAGGTACGGAGGAGTGGGTTTTTCTCCGAAGTGCCTTGAAGGAGTTCTTGCTAGTTTTTGCCAATCTACTGAAATTACCTGAATTCCATAAATTAAATATCAGCTCTGGTGGGGGAGCCTCTCCTTCATACCGGTTACGAGGCATATGGGAAATGCTTTCCCCGCAGGTTTGGGCAGCAGCGCTGGCTCCCCGCGCCCATCCCCCCGCAGTCGCAGCACGGAAGAGCCCCGCACTTGGCGGGCGGGAGGGAGCGGGCAGCGCGGGCCCCATTTCCTACAGCAGCCACCAGTCCCCGCGCCTCTGCCCCGCACCCGCCAAAACCACGCCTGTGCCCCTACTTCACCTTGAGCACTGCTGCTCTTCCCCACGTATCCACGTGGGCTGGTATATTCCTGCCGTGCCATTCGCGTCCCTCCCTTCCCGAAAATGTGAGGTGCTTGCCTGCTTCAGTAGCATTGCCTTTGGTCGCGGATACCAGTCCTTCGGGCAGCCCTGGGCTGGCTCTGCCCTTGCCCGAGCACTCTGCTGTCTCTTAAGGCCTTTGGAGCCACTGCCACCAAGGTCCCCTCCAGGGCCTTGCAAGTGTCCCCATCATATCATTGCATAAGGGAAGGAATGGGAAGCACTGGTGTGTGAAACCAATCTACATTGGTGGAATGACGGCAATGTAAAGCATTCACTGTTCCCTCATTCCAGCTATATGCAGCATCAAGCTCTAGCTTTGAGTGGTTGATCAAGCCCTTAGTTCCACTCATTGTCCATGCTTTAGGCACTAGAGGGTCAGCTGGATGGGAGCTAAATTCATGCTTTCCTAAAGAAGGCATGTCTTTGAAACAGCAAGATTTTGTGATGCGGTTTAGGATGTGCTCTAATATGTTCCCTTCTATTACTTGCAGAATACAAAACAAAACCATGAAATCAAACCTTAATCGCTCTTTCAAAATGAAATGTGATTTCGATTGTACGGCTCTTCACGATGGGTTCATGTCTGTTGCGGAGAAAACAAAACTGGAAGAACCCTGCCCTTTGAATTTTGGGGAAGAGCTTTGCAAAAGCTGTGCTGAAGAGCATCACAAAATACCGAGTGAACCGTATCATGCAGCCCCCAGAAATCTAGATCCTGAAGATGAAAGAAGGCCTGTACATAACAAAGAAAACAAGCACATAAGCCAAAGATTTGGTGATGGGGTCTATGAAATGGAGGCACTGGAAAATAGTAAACTTAATGAGGACAGTGGTTATTCCTCTATGTTAAGTAGCCAATACAGTGATGCAACAGAACAAGAGGACAGTTTACCCTTGGCTGGAAATCTCTATAGCACACCAGAGCACTGTCTTGAGAAGAATGAGATCCGAGAACAGTTCTTCAAGAAGACTTTGTTACCTGTAAGCCATTATGAAGAAATGATTTGTTCAACTTTGAAAAAAAGTGGTAAAAGAAATCTCAAATCTTGGACTGCTTCAGACAGGATTGTTTTCAGGGAAAATTTCGAACTTCGTAATCTAATTGGAAAGAAAATGGGATTAGATAGAATAGACATTCTTGCTGAACTCCTCCAAAAGAACCTGAAGCATATATTAGCAAGCATCTTAAGGCACCTAAGTGAGATGGACTTAATAAAGTAAGTATACTGATCTTGGTATTTCACTGGGAAAGTAAACTACCTAGTCTCACATTACACATATGTATAGCCTTGCAAAATTATAGAGATTACTGTGAGAGTTACTGAAAAATACCTGAAATACAATGGAGTCATTAGCCACAGCAATCATGGGTTCGCAAAGGGAACTTAAGGAACTTAAAGGGAGCTCTAGTGCTTAAAGGAGGGAGACCAACATTTTATATAGCCTGATAGTGACAGGACAAAGAGGAATGGCTTTAAACTAAAAGAGGGGAGATTTAGGTTAGATGTTAGGAAGAAATTTTGTATTCAGAGGGTGGTGAGGCACTGGCACAGGCTGCCCAGAGAGATGGTGGGTGCCCCATCCCTGGAGGCCCTCAAGGCCAAGTTGGATGGGGCCCAGGGCAGTCTGATCTGGTGGATGGCAGCCCTGCAATGGCAGAGGGATTAGAACTAGATGATCTCTAAGGTCCCTTCCAACCTAAACCATTCTATTAATATTAATACAAGAATTTTTGATGTAATCCATGGTATTTTTAGACAATGCGTCTTCCTAGAAAGTAAAGACAATTATTGTTGACGTTTCCCATTTCTGTATGGAAAAAAGAAATGTATGGATAGTTATCCCTGCTGTTAAATAACAAGTTTTCCAACTTTCTTAGATGGTAACTGATACGTTTGTATTGTCATTACAGTTTTGCCAAAGTCAGCACAACGTGGAAGAAAATTTTGCAAGAAGATAAATGGGGTTTCCAAATGTACAGTAAAGCTTTGAAAAGCCTTTCTGTAAGTTTCTGCACTTGTAGGGCATTTTAAATCTAAACCAGTGTTGTCTCTCTGTTCTAGGACTCTTCCCAGCCTTAAGAGATCAAAGAGATTCTTAGATTAGAAAGAATTTCACTGGAGTGCCAGAGTTTGTGCTATTAGGATGCCCTACCTCGCATGTTGATTGTCACTTCACTGGTAGTGCGTAAACTGCTTTTGCAGTCCAAGGGAGGTTGGCTGAGAAAGTTACTCTAAGAGATGCAGATGTTCTTCCACAAGTCCTGTTTAGAGGGGAAGAAAGGAGTGTTAGTTCCAGCATTGCTCACTGGGAGCCTCTCAGCAGAGGCGTGCTGCTTCAGCATCCCTACTGATCCAGGAGGGATCAGAGACTCAGATGCTAACTTTCTAGCAAGAATCTGAAGTGGAGTGTGTTGGCCACAAATAACAAAAAAAGTTTTTTGCACTATGAACTACTACTATTGCTTATTTTTTGGATGAGACAATAGATACAAGATCCAGCTATGCTAGCACTGTGCTTTACTAAGGCAGAACTCTTCCAGAATACCAGCAGTGTTTTTTTTTGTTGTTTTTTTTGGTTTTTTTTTTTCCTTGAGAGATGGAAAGACAATGAAATGAGGCTTAGTGTCTGCCACAAAATGAGGCAGTCAACTACTCTGAGTTTTTGGTAGTACTTCCTGACACTAACCTGTTGTAGAGGAGCAGCTGGACACCACTGATAGGAGCATTCATCCCACAAAGTTTGATTTTTCCTCTGCCATTTTACTTTTTTTTTAACCAGAAATGCAAACAGAAAATTAGTGGAGGGGAGGAGTTTACTTTTCAGAAAGAAAATGTAAAAGCTTTCCTGTTCTCTGCAAAAAAGTGGAAATATTGCTTTGTGCTTTAAAACATTGCAGTGGCTATATGGAACATTCTGCTTAAATAGTTATGAAGTATTAATATGAAAGTAAATTGTAAAGTTCATGATTTCTATTAAACAAAAAGTTGATTTATAGCCTATAAAGAGTTACCAGATACATCTCTTAAATGTTTCTTTTGTTTTCTCTTTGTTAGAGTGGCACTAAGACGTCAGAACATGCTGCAACAAGGGAGCATGTTCTCTACCGAGCAGCTTTAGCTTCAGTTCAGAAAGCAACCCCACCAAACAGCCTGAGTAAAAAAGGCAGCAGATCCAAAGCATCTAAAAATCACAGCAGGGTCGTGGAGTTCTCTGAGGTAACTGGGGGTTTTTGTTCAACTCGTAAAGCATATTTCTATCTCCAGCTTGAAGTGCTTGTAACTGCTGTAAGCTTTTGCTTATTGAGCCTATTTCAAGACAGTGACAGAAATAAAATGGAGAACGTTAATACTCTGGGATGTTCTACATCACTTTTTTCCTCCCTGTGTTTAGGTATCATCAAAATGACTCAGTGGTTTGGTTTTTTTTTTTTGGCTTCAATATTGGCTTCCATCAGACACAAGAAGTGTAGTCATTTCCTTTTATTTCCCATGGGTTTATAATGAATCACGTGTTTCCCAATTATACAATCCTACAAAATCTGTCAGTTTTACTTGAATACCAGTGGACAATCTCTTGTTTCAAAAACTAAGTAACCAGTTCTTATTTTTGAAAATGAAAGGAATAATTTCAGTAGGATTCAGATTTTTTTCTATTTAAAGTTAGCTAAATTGCCATTCTTGGATGAGGTTTGGGAGATTCAGGACTTGGATATGGGCTATTTTTCTTCCGCCTTGATTTTAGTCTGACAGTCCTTTATGCTGACAGAATTACAAACTGCGTGCCTCTAATCTGGTCCAAAGTACCTGCAGACTGTCCAGTCTCTATGAAAATTTGGTGCAACCAGAATTAAACTTAGTATTCATGTAGTTTCTTTCTCTAGAGTCAGAGCAATTATTTTGTGGCACATTAATGACATTGAGGAATGTTTGCAGTGTGAGTTTACCCTCTGTTTATGCCTTTCTTTATATGTTTCTTCCATTAGGCTGCCAAGACCTTGAAAAACACTGAAAGCTTCAAAGTCTGCCATCGCTGTGGCTCACCTGCAAAGTACGACTCTTATCTGCAAAGAGCAATGTGCAATCGTGAAAGCTGTGGCTTTGACTTCTGCACAAAGTGCATGTGCAGCTACCACAGCTCCAGTGACTGTATGAGTGGCAAACCAGTGAAATCAAGCTTTAAGCTGGGAACCCTTCCTGGGACTAAAAAAAGCAAACAGAATCTGCGTCGATTGTGATCCATCCTGATACACGTTGTCAGATGTGCTGGAAAGGGTTTTTAAGACGTAAAGCTTTCCACAAAGAAAACCAAACCAAAAAATGCTTTCTGCTATTATTCTACAGGTTAAAAAGAAAAAGGTTAATTTTATAATTCCCTTGTGCTGTTTGGTCGTTCTTGCATTCCTAGGAGTTTTCAAAAAATAACTATTTTAAAGTGTCTTAACTTCAAGTTTAAAAGAAAACTCTGGATGTGGGTTCTAGTAACATTTAAAATATTGTCCTGACGATTTCTGTCCTCAGGGTTTGAAGACTTCAAAACTTCCTCATAAAATATTGAACTAAAAAAAAATGGTTTTGGCAAGTAATCTTCCTAGCACAATATGAACAATTCTTGAACTGTTAGTAGGAGGAAGCCTAAACTGTGTTTTATTTAAATGCTTACTCTTGTTCTTCCAGATTTTTAACAGCATTTCTAGTGAAAATGTCAGATGAGGTGAGTGAAGTCTTTTAAAATAAAATTGTGTAGGACTCGAAATTTTAGTAATTCTTCAAGTTTTTCCCTGAGTTTTAAACTGTGAATGTTTATAATACCGTGTTCTCTGGTGGTTTACATTACTTGAATCTTAAATTTTCTTGTCCTTCCTTCATTCATTCAGAATCTACAGATGTTTTGTTAGAAATGTGGTAAAACACTTTTTTATTTTTGAAAAAAAAAAAGGAAAGTACTGTGTCTTGGCAATACTGCTAAAAAAAAATAATGCCAGTTTTTTTCCAAATATTAAGGTGCATTTTAGTATTTGTATATATTTGTAAATAAGTTAAATATTTTTGTTTGTCTTGTAAATGTGAAAATAAATTACCGTTTTCTACAACTTCTGTAGTAACTCTGCGTTTCTTGTTTTTCATCTTAAAATATAACTTTTCATGCTCATTTCTCATCATTGCTAGTAGCGTTTCCTAAAAATGTTGACTTTACAACAGCCAAATCTCCTGGTTTTGTGTAAAACCTACTGAATCCCTTCTGACTCCATGCTCCTGCCACTCACTGAGGAGTCCTTGTAACTGCTAATAGTTTTCTGATCTAATACATTGTAGCAAATTTTCTGTGGACTGAATTTGTCATGCTGTTGCAGATCTACCTCCCTGCTAGTAAACTTTATCCTGGCTGCTCCATAGCAAAGGAGGGCGGGCTTTCAAGAAAGCACTGACTCTTTTCTGGAAATGGCTGCAGTTTTCTGTTGCTTGTTTTTCAGTTATCAAATGGACAAATGACTGGGAAGGCAGCACAATGTCCTACTTGAGCTTCTAGCATAGCAGCAATCGAGTATTGCAGAGTGACCCCCTCCTGCACTTGAATTGTTCATTTCTGACAGCTGGGGTAGAAACAGGCAGAATCCCTTAATTTCTGCATTTATTTGGTAAACTTAATCTCCTAACTTGAGCCTGAGACTTAGCATAAGAAGTTGAGTGAGTTACATCAATAACTTTATGTAAAACTTCTCTAAGTTAGTATAGAATGGAAGGTGAAAGTCCACCATCCCATTATACAAGGGCTGCTCTGAAAGTAATGGCTGCTATTTCATTATTTCGGCACATGACAGCACAGGAGGATGTTGGTGGTATGGCAGTAGATGCTGAACCTTTCTTGCCGATGTTCCATCACAGTCTGCTGGCAGATTGCAGCAGCAGGGCAGTCTGACAAATAGCGTCTGACATGAAAGTGCAGATGATGCAAAGGTGTGTCACTGAATTCCTCCATGTAGGAAAAAATGGCACCTACTGACATTCTTCGATACTTGTTGAACGTTTGTGGAAACCAAACAGTGGATATGAGCACAGTGAGGTGGTGTGTGGTGTGTTTCTGCAGTGGTGACAGCAACAGTGGGTCACTTCGGCTGGTACGGATTGTTAGGAGCATGGTATGCAGGTTCTTGGTCATTGCTAGCAAAAGTGCACAACTAATGGTGGTGACTGCATTGAAAAATAGTGTTCTGTAGCTGAGAATGTGCTTTATCAAATGGTGTTATTGTGCTCTTTGCATCTATTGTGTTTTCCAGGGAAATAAACATAAGGCATTACTTTTGGAGCAACCTTATATACCTTATTCTAGTAAATAGGCTCTACCTGTTTTGTAAACTGTTCCTGTACTGAAGACCAAATGAAGAACAGTGTTTTTAGAGAAGGTAACAGCCCTCAAACAGCAGATATTAATCTCTGGCATTGTTTGTGAGAAGGGGAAAAGGCAACGGTCAGTGACTTGATATGCATGCTGTTGGCCCGGTACAGGTAGGTAAAAAAAAAACTAGTAAGAAAAAGTTAAATTTGAATCTGTCTACTGAAATTTCTGTGACCTGAAGAGCACAGACACCTTAATGTGAACTGGACAGGACTGCCTTTCCCTGTATATTAATTTCGAGAAAAGTGGTATGGACTCTCGCATTTAGATTGGTATTGCAGAATATGATACATTTTGAATTAAAGTTTGCATCAGTTTTGAAGCTGAATGTGGATATTACAAGCTTAATGAATTTACTTTTTCAACTTTTGAGCTTACTACAGGAAACTAGGTAGTTTCTGATAGGCCTAGTAGTTTTTACACAGTGAAAGTGAAGAACAGTTGTGTCATTTTGTTGTTTACTTGCTTGTTTTTTCCTTTAGAAATATCTATTTAATTGTATTGCTGGTTCATGCAGAATTTTGAGGAAATCTCTTTCTTACTTTCATAGCTAAGGGGAAGAAATTCGACTACATGGCTTTGGTGGTCATGAGGATATGGATGATACAAAGAGAAGATGTATTTCACTAGCTTTAGAACCTCAAAATTCCACCTCAAACCTTACTAAAAAGGTTTGACGAATTGACTTCCACTGAAGTTTCAGCCAAGTTGTAATGGGTTAACAGCCTTCAGTAGGTGGAGTGGAAACAAAGTAGTGTCCTCTGTGAATCCTAAACTAAAAGCATAGATTGATGGTCTAGAAAGTAGTCATAGGGAAGCTGTTTTGAATAGCAACCTGTGCTTACAAGAAATTGAATGCAAATAGTGCCTGGTGAGACTACACCTCAAATAATGCATTCAGTTTGGGGTCTCTCAGTATAAGAAAAATAATGAGATTCTGGAACATCTTCAGTGAGGAGCAACAAAGCTGGAGAAAGGACTACAGAAAACATCTGAGGAGCAGTTGAGAGAACTGGGGCTGCTTAGTCTGGAGAAGAGGAGGCTCGGGGAGACCTCATCACACTCTATAGCTACCTGAAAGGAGGCAGCAGTAGGATGGGGGTTGGTCTCTTTTCTGAAGAGGAGACAACCTCAAGTTGTGTCAAGGGAGGTTTAGATTGGACACTAGGAAGAGTTTCTTCATGGAAAGGGTGGTTAGACATCGGAACAGGCTGCCTAGAAAACCGATGGAGTCTCCATCCCTGGAGGTATTTAAGAGATATGTGGATATTACACTGAGGGATGTGGTTCAGTGATGGGAGTTGGCAAGTCAGTTTGGTGGTTCTGTACTTGATGATCTTCAGAGCCTTTTCCGACCTAAATGATTCTGTGACTGCTGCCTATTCTTAGAGTCCAGGGAAACTGCTGACTCATGTTCAACTTGTCAGCACAAGATGGGTGAAAAAAAACATCACACTTTAGCACAGCCAATCAATGCTTGAAAGATGTGTCTTTAGCAGCAATGTGAACACTTTACAGGAGGTGTCTGTTCTTAAGTATTGCAAAAAAGTGCATATTCTTAGAAACTTTTGCAGAAATTATTTCCTGCTGAAAAGAGGAAATTTTGTATCCAAAAGAATCCATTTGTTATTGATCCTTAAGAACTTTTCCATGCTTGCAATTTCCTTATGCAAAATCTCTAAAAGAAGCATAGAAATCTATGGCTGCCACACACTTGTTTCTTCCTTTGTGGTAATCTTGCCCAACAGTTGAGACCTTGCCCAACAGTACTGAGCATAGGAATATGAAAATTGTATGCATTGTCCTGAAAACGGCATGATTGTTGGTCTCCTCACAAATACCTTCAGTGAAGGGTATACAGCAGGAAAATAACCCACCCGTGCATTCCAGTATCTACTACTGAATGAGAAGCCACTCCTTACGGAGGCATTGCACATCAGTGCTAGCTGGTGTTGCCACCAATGTTGAAGGTATAAATGTCGAAATTGGAAATACTGTAGTAGATGTAGATTATGCCTATTGTCTGTGCTGGGCTAATCTTGAACCTGCCTTTGATATGTAACCAACATGACAGTCATACCTAGCACAAGAGAATGGCATGGCAGTCACTACACACAGATGAGTAATGCTCAATTACTACAGCTGTGTTGTCAAAAAAACCTTAGATTCACCATCTGGCAGCCCTAGCAATGTTTCAGAAGCAAATTAAGCTTCTTAGCCACAGTGCTTGTGCATTTCAGATCTACAGAGTAATAAATACATGCTTGATGATTGGACTTGATGGTCTTAAGGATCCCTTCCAACCTAAATGATTCTGTGACTGTTAGCTCAGTCTTAGACTCCAGAAGAATTTTGCAGGAAGTTCATGGACTTCCATGAATGCATAGGAAAGCCCTAATACCTGCAGGCTGAGTTTCACAGCTGGTTGGTGCAATGCAAATTTATCCCAGTTTATTGCTTAAATCTGGGCATGGAGAAGAAAGATAGGAGTGATGAGAGAGGGAGGGAGGCATTCGGGACTTTCAGAAATTAATAGTGAGTGACCACATTTGGCAGCTTTTCTCTCTTGTGCTTATGATGCCATTCAGAAGAACCAATGGAGCTGATCAGTTCCTACTTTGGCAGTGTTTTTATGTCTTTTTGGAAAATGTAAAATACAATCTCAGCTGTCCCACCACCCAGATTTTGATTAATTTGATGGTACAATACTTTTAAAAACAAAGATTAGTTTGTAGGGAATTATCAGTGTAATTTATCTTTCACTAGCAGTTTTTGGGTTTTGGGGTTGTTTTTTTGTTGTTGTTGTTGGTTTTGGTTTTTGTTTTGTTTTGTTTCGTTTTGAGGACCCAAAGTTCTAGGAGTAACCACTGTCAGAAAAGCTCTGAATACTGAATTGTAAAAAATATAAACTCTTTCCTGACTCACAGAGTTTGAAAAAGGTATCTGTATTAACATTTCAACAAGAGTTGCCTCCTCAACTCCCAAAATATCTACTTCTAAAGCCAGAGGCTGACATAACTTTTGAGGAAATTATGCTGTAATATACAGATTAAAAACAATAAAATATGCTCTGGAAAAGGAAAACCACAAGATGGTGCTCTTGAAACACTGCATGAAGCCAGATTAATTGAATTCCTTCTAGCTGAGCTCATCAAGTGTGTGTTTCCTCCACTTCTGTTGGCAATAGCTATTCATTCAGTTACTACTGTCAAGGATAACTGCATTAAATCTATGACACCTGTATAAAAGAACAAGCATGAAAGTTTTGATTCAATTACGGATTTTAACATTTGTTATAAATATATTTCTGTAGAATGTATATTTGCTACGTTTAAACAAATAGACATGCATCCTAGAAAATGTTTACTGTTAAATACATGTCTTCTTCAAGTAGTAATTGGCTGTGCTAAAATGTGAAGTTTTTTTGCCCACTTTGTGCTCTTGTAGTGACAAGCAAAGAGCAAAGCCATGATGCCAAAGCAGTGATTAAGAACTATCTCACCAGTACAGGTCTGGAGTACTGACTGCTGGACGCTGGACTGCTGACAAGTTGAATATGAGTCAACAGTGGGCCTCCACTGCTAAGAAGGCTAACAGTATTCTTAGCTGCACTGGACAAAACGTTACCAGTAGGTAGAGGGAAGTGACCCTTCTGCTCCACTCAGCTCTGGTGAGGCCACATCTGAAGTGCTGTGTCCAGTTCTGCTTCTCTCTGTATAAGAGAGACGTGGACATACCATAGAGAGTCCAAAAAATAGTGACAAGGATAGTGAAGGGACTGGAACACCTCTCCTACAGGCAATGGTTCAGAGAGCTGGGACTACTCAGTTAGGAGAAGAGAAGGCTCAAGAGGGATAAACCCAGAAACTACGAACCTGACAAGTCTCACCTCTGTGCCAGGAAAGATCGCAGAGCAGATACTCCTGGAAGCTATGCTAAGGTACACGAAAGGGAGGGAGGAGATACTGGAGAATAAGCATGTCTTCACCAAGAACAAATCCTGTTGACCAACCTAGTGGCCTTTTATGATGGTGTAAGTGCTTCAATGGGCAATGGAAGAGACATTGATGTCATCTGTTTGGACTTCAGTAATACTTTTGACACAGTTCCCTACAACATCCTTTTCTCCAAATCAGAAAGATATGAATTTGATGGTTGGACTGTTCAATGGACAAAGACCTGGCTGCAGGATCAAGTACAGAGAGTGATGGTCAGTGGCTCAGTGTCTGGACAGAGGTCTGCTATGAGCAGTGTCCCCCAGGGGTCAGTGCTGGAGCTGATATTCTTTAATATCTTCATCAATGACATTGATGGTGGGGTTTTGAGCATACCCTCACCAAGTAGGTGTCAGTCAGGCTTTTCTCAGAGGTGCCTTGTGACAGGACAAGAGGCAGTGGGCACAATCTGGAACACAAGAGGTTCCCACTGAACACCAGGCTATGCTTCTGTGCTGTGCAGGTGATGGAACACTGGTACAGATTGCCCAGAGAAGCTGTGGACTCTCTTCCTTGAAGATCTCCAAAAGCCACCTGGACATGAGCCTGGGCACTCTGCTCTGTATATCCCTGAAGGAGGGACCAGATGGACCCAGATGTCCCTTCCAGCCTCACTATTCTGTGACCTAGCAGTTAACTGAGCCCTGACTGGGATCTGATTCTATGTTTCTGACTGACTGAAGTTCAGTGACTGCTACAGAGTGACCCAAATATGTCTTCTGGCAGAAACTAACAGTGTCATATGGAAAATACCTAAAAGGCTTAGTAAGAGTAAGTAAGACAACTTCCGAGACAGTGCTTCTCCAGTGCTTATAAGGAGCTGGTGTTGTAAGCTGAAATGGTGTTATCTGAATGCAAAAGATGGACTGGACAATTTCTGTAGAACATGCTTGATTTCAGAGTACATTTCTCATAGTAGAAGAGGGTCTCCCTCAAATACAGTCGATCTCTGTAATAGAGGATGAAGAGCTACAAGAACTTCTAGAATGGGAAAGAAGGAAAGAAAGGGAGGAAGAGGAAAGAAAGAAAGGAAGATAGACAGATATGGGCAGATATGAGCCAAGCCAAGCACTCCAAAGCACTCAAGCAGCTGCAATGGCAGCTCCAGCCTACAGTCTCAAGGATGGCCCTGAGGACGTCCTCTGGCAGTGCAGGGGCCTTACTGAGAACATGGAGGGAGCTCTGGGCACTCTCTGCTCCTTTTCTCACCTCCTAAGTGATGCTGCACTGTTTTTTGGGAGGTGCCAGAAGTGCTGCTGCCCTTGGTCAGTACATCTGTGCCTGGCAAGGGGAAAGTGAGATGGTGGTGTGGGACTTGGGACAGGGAAAGTGTAGGGCCACGGAAGAGGACAAGGGTAGGGCTGGGAACTCTAGGGCAAGGTGGCACAGCTGGAGCAAGTGCCAGTCTGGGGCATGATGAGAAAAAGAAGAGTTTTTGAATATCTGATGCTACCTTATAGCCAGACCAGGATGGCTGTTATGGATGCTGGTGTTTCTCTGAGTGGTGTAGTTACACCAGACTCCTCAGTACATGTAAGACCCACACCAAGAGCATCCCAAAGGTCAGTGTTGGCTCTAACCAAAAGCAAGTACAGTGGGCATGTAAAGCTCGGGCAGTCCTCAGCTGTTCTCCACAGTATCCCTGTATATGCTGCAATGTTTGGTCCCTGTGAGACCTGGAGCAATTATTGGGTTAGGTCCTTGCTGTTACCAGAAGAAGCTCCTGGGTGTTCCAGAAGGTATGGCTCTGCCAGGGGTGACACACGGTAGCTATAACTTCACACGAGAGAGTTAGAATGGATCCAACTATGTGGTTGTTTCACCCATTGCTGCCTGCTGAAACTCTTGTTTCAAGCATCTGCTGTATTTCCACCAGAGTGCGCAGTCCACCTTCTCAAACAGGGCTAGATCTTCTTCAAAGCGGTAACTTGCTCATACATGAATCATAATGCAAACACAAGACCTCTGAGACTTACCTCTCATACTTAGTTGACATTTTATGAGGGTCTACCTTGGTTCAGTTAATTACATTGTGCAACAAATTTTCGTTAGTCATATGTAGATCTAATTTTCAAGATTGCCCCTGGGTACCAAATTAGTAGAGAAGACATCAATTGCAATTTGCTTACAAACATACTTTAAACACCAGCTGCTTGTAAAAATACACATAATGTTTTTAAATTAAAAAGCTCTGTGTTGCCAAAAGAAAACCAAACAACAAACAAACAAACCCAAACGAAAAGCCAACAGGCAACACAATAACATTTAGTCTCTATATTACATGTGCTTATGCACGTCTAAATAATTTAAAATAATAATTACAAAAATAATTTAAAAAATCTGATCACCCCTTCCCTCCCTTTATGGATGGCACATGACACAGAGCAGGTATGAAAAACAGAAAGTTAGTGGGTACCTTTAATTCTTTATAGCACATCACGATTGTATAATGTCAGGATGCTAAACTCTATTGGGAAACACCCACAGAAGCAGGGTAAAAATCCATGTAAGATGTATGTTGAAAAGAAATAAATCAGAAAGAATACTGAAGGTCTTACAGTCTCAAAGAATGCAATTTATCAGGAGTTTAGGAAACAGGCAGTTCATATTTGTTCTAGTCCTTTCACATTTATTAAATAACTATTATATTTTCTGTGTTTGTATACAACACACAAATGAAATATATACAAATTATTGGTATGTGTTAGTGCCCTACGCCACTGTCACAATCCCACAGATCTGCTATGAACGAGCTATGAAATATTTAAGGAGTGAACTTCTTAATATTTCTATTTACACTCTCAATATGTTAATACTCATAGTACTTACTTTCTTGTCAGGAATTGTAATATTCTGCAATGTTCTTGATATTCTTGCATACAGATTAAAATATGAGAAGCAATTTTCTTGGATGAAAAAACTCTTTTGCTGTCTTTCAGATATCACAACAGAAGAAAGGCAATCCTCCGTTGTAGTGTCAGTCAAGAACAAGATTTTCATTGTTCTCACATGGCAGCTCCCTGTAGCAAGGTTTTCACAAACTTTCTGGCATTTGCAGTAATTTAGTATATTTGTTTGTGCTTTGATGCTAGTCTTGAATATGATTAATATTGTAAAGTTTTGAGATGTTCTATCTCTTTATAGACACCAAAGCAAAATGGCAGTCAGTAATTATTATTTTCAATATCAGTTTCATAAATTCTGGTGACAAAAACCAAAGGTGCCAGTGATACATGCTGAAGAAAGTTAGTGCGTATTCCCTCCTTTCTCAGGAAACACTCAAAGAGAAGCACTTTCAATGTACTAAGTAGTAATAATAATACTGAAAAATACTGACTTGTAAGGCAGCTAGTGACAACTCTCGTAGTAAGAAGAATTTGATTTCTGGGAGATGAAGTAATGTGAGAAAAATAACATTCCGGGACTCCATGATCTTTTCTTGAAGGTGACGGATCTTAATGAGACATTTTCCTCCTCAATGTTCATGCCAAGCAAGGCAAATCCATTGAAGCAGCTTCTTTCTGCAGGTAATGATGTATGCTTGTACAGCCCACTTAAATTAACGTCAGTTTATGCAATTGATGAAAACATAAATTTATGCTTTTGTAAAAAAGCAAGATGATCTTTTAGCACTGCTAACTAGGTAGAAATGGTTGTGTCACAGTGTGTGAGCATCACTCAAAGTGCAAAAAAATTAAATCATTGGAAGAAGTGTCTGTGACTTGACTTATTGAATAGACCAGCAGAGAATAAAAAATGTTAATTATGGAGAAGATAGTAGAGGGTAACTATAGCTTTTCCTCTCATATCTGTTCTGAATAAATTAAATATAAATTACTATGGATTTTCAAGGATTGTAAACTGGAAAGAAAGTGCACCTAATAGATTCATCTTTCAAAGAAATCAATTCCTTACTCCATAGAATTATAAAGTTCAAAAATATTTCTGAATGTTTCAACTACCACATCCGCAGAAATTCTTTGTTTAAAATCAGTTCAGTATGTGTTCAGCAAACAAGGCTTAAGAATTCTTCTATTCCAAGGTTTTCTGTATATTTAATTATCTAGGTATCTACAGATAACTTACATAATCTTAATACAAATTGTGTTAGATATAAAATATTCATTTTCATTCTCTGTAAATTATTGTGATAAGGGCTAGGTAAAATCATGGAAGCTATATAAAAATCTTTGAAGTTGTGAGGTAATTTTAAACATACAGAGTTTTAAACACATTTTTGCTCCTTTTTTTCCAAATGTAAAGTGGAATTTATTCAAAAATATTTTTAATCTAAACTTCAGTGAAGTGAAACTTTGGAAGATTTTTCAGCTGCTAAGACATATGAAAAATATTAATGATGATAAAAGTAAAATGTGTTAATTATTAGGTTTCATTTTAGAAAGCTGTTTTAGCCTCTTTTATCGTTTTTCTTCTTATCTCAGACTCCTTCAGAGAAAAGGAAAGGAGAAACATTATGCTGTGTTCAATTCGTCTTCCATATTGGTCAGGATTGAGCAGAAATTTCTGTGGGAACTATACAGAAAGTATATATGTTGAATAAATTTGTGGCCAGAAAGTGGTGAAAAAAAATGAAATTATATGCGCATGCTCTATCTGTGTCACCTACAAAAAACATGTGAACTAGAAATAATGTGATTTGGCTTTCAGAGCCTGAGCTCCTGGTGTTCCAAGGGAAATACGTAGTTACTACTTATTATGCAGCTTACAATATCTGGTGAAGAGATTGATCCAGTAAAATAAAAAGTACTTACTTGAAAAATCCATTTTTAAAATTGTTGTGTAAATGTGAGTAGAGTGTTTCCTCATAGGTCACCACAGTTTCCTGGTACTTGTACTACCTGGTAGTAAAGGTTTGTGGGATTAGAAATTAAAAGCAATCAGTACCTATTTAGTTAACATTTTTAAGACTTGTTCAAAGCCAGCAAATAAGCACATCATTATAAAAAAAATGGCTGCAGCGGGAAAGATAACCCAAAAGGCTTTTCCTTAAGCCTGCCCTTATGGGGCAAGAAAACATAGGACTGATACAAAGCCTGTGGGAAAGAAATTAATCCATAAATCTTTGGAAATTAAGCCAGTATTTATATTCCTGGAAAAAATGGATTTCATCTGGTGAACTCAGAACACTCAATGGCACAATATATCCTGTGTATGAATTTGCCTTAGAGATGTTGCTGCATGGCCATATCTACTGCTGCTAAATTGCTTTGAAGAATGATACTTCTCTGTTTTCAATGTCCTTCCAGCCTGGATGTATTTTGCAGCTAATTTTAATGAAGGTGAAAAGGCAGCAACATCACTTTTGCATTAAACAGAGTTAGCATCCATTCTATTTGAATTCCGAGTGTTTTTATAATGGAGCTTTTTTGCTTACGCAAAAATTGAAATACTGCAAAAAGGAACATAGAATATGCATCTCTTGTTGTTAGTTTCATTGAAGACTGGTGGTGATAAAAGACTTAGATCCCCTCTCTGACTGAACCATGGTCCAAGCAAACTGGAGCCAACGCTGAAAATTAGATTATAAGTACCTTTAAACTCACCCAATGGAGGCCATCCTGAGGAAGAACAGCTGGCTTCCACTACCGTCACAGGCAGGACCTGAGACCAGGCTGCCACAGTGCTTTGCCACGCTAGCCACTTTCTCCCAGGTGACAAGGGATATGCCATCACACCTTCACCCATTTAACCTATGTTCTGAAGCAGCTGAGGGCCACCCCTTGAAAGGCTTGTTATTTTATCCAATTGTAAAAAAGTCCAGTCAGCACTTAGCCATCAGAGCAGAGAAGACAAAGCTGTCGTCTTACCTGCTGTGCGAAGGTATTTCAGACAGCAGTTTTGTTCATGCGTATGTGGACCTTGATCTTGCGCCAGGGCAACAAGCAGGGCATTTTTACTGGTATGACCTTTCAGAAACAGTCACACTAACTCAGTAATACTGGATTTTTTTATTCCTGCTGCCAGGGTTGCAGTAACAAGTGTTGGAGTTCTTGTCATCGGTGCCACCTCACATCCCAAGTAACTAGGCCCTGATTTCAAGTTTGCTGTCATATTAATTTAATCATCCAAATGTTGACTATCTTATATCAATGTTCTTTTTATTTTTACACTGTTATAAATGTAAATAAAATCTTATCTAGTCTCAGTAATTGACAGTTTCCATGATGCCAGCAACAACAGCAATACCCATACATGCATCTAAAGAGTCCTCTTCTAGAGAAGAGAAGGTAAAGAGAGGATCTCAACATACAGTACCCAAGATTTTTATCTTCCATCAGGTATTTGTCATAAACAAGCATTTTAAGTCCTATTTTGCACTACATTCCAGCACAGTACTTCTATATTGATTATCATTAATTTCCAAAAAGTCATTTGAGAAAGACATCAGAGCTCAGGATGAGAAAACATAATCGAGTTAATCTCTATTGATGTATTCAACAGGGATTTGTAAAACATGCATATTTCTTAAATTATTATCTTGTTTTATAACTGATACTGTTTAGTTTTTAATATTTCTGCACTGAAAATGCATTTGAGAGTCTTTCAGTGCCTAGGTTTTCATGTCTTAATAGGAATGTAAACCTATTGCCCAGTACATAGTCTTGCAGACATCATCAATTGGATTCAAAGTTAATGAATCATCCTGTTAATTTTAACCCCTGAATAGAGCCATGACCTTCTCTTCCCACCGTGTTGAATTACAGCGAGGTTGGGGGGTGCTTTAATCTATTGGTGCAATCGTCCGTAATTACATTGCTGTATTATTAACCACATACTCATCCGTTCATTTGAAAAGCAGATACTTTCAAAGCTATGTGCAACAGAGACAGATCCTTAGCTTTCAGCCACCCCAACATAGGCCTTCTAACTACAACATCTGCTTATTTTTTCATGAAGTAATAACATAATACTAACAGTATTATGCTTTAAGGTGTTTATAACATAGGCTACATTTTTAGCAATCAAATGTATGGGTGTGTTACAGTGGTTTTGGCTATCTTCTGAGTGTGGTAACAGTTCCTAGACTCAGTTTTAGCTTTAGGTCTTGTACAAATATTATACCTCATCTTAAAGCCCATCCAGTAGCATTTAGAGTAAATTCTTTATGTCAGAGAGAGAATTTATTGGGTGAAATTCAGTTCACATTCTGATCCCTAACCAAGGTGGTGAAGTTAAGTGAAATCGCTGGACACAGCGATACAGCAAAGAGAGTCCCAGATTGTGGTATGAAGATATCTCCTGGCAATCCATGGTGAACTGCCTCATCTTATTCCAGTTTACTCTGTCTGAAGCCTGTTTAAGAGAGAAGTAAAAATGCATTATGCACATTTCCAGTGTTTTAAGAAATGTAAGAAATTTCTGCAGTTGCCCAAGGGATAGTATACCTTCTTGCTAGATAGATGGATTGTATGAACTTAAAAAGCAATTATAGTGAATAAATTATCATGTATTTATAAATCTGACCCATCTCTCAGGAAAGATGCATATCCCTAAAAATACCATCAAATAAAAGTACAGAAATTACAGACATCCTCAGATAACTGAGCTGAGTATTCTGTTTTGTGCCAGCCATGTGGAAAAAAAGGGTCCTGTCCTGCCTTGGAAGGAGGAAATAGGTGAAAAGGGTTGTGTACTAAGACAGGAAGAAAAAGGTAAGGGCTTCCAGACCTGAGCAATGTCAAGGAGATGGAGAGAAAGTCTCTTACTGAAATCCCTGCTGCAGGTTGGGAATGAAAGGAGAGAGAGAAGAGCTAATAGTATAGCTCTGGTAATTGAACTTCTCCATGTATTGCCTGTACACGAGTATAATGTATTACCCAGCAACTAAAGATTTTGACTGGTAATACACAGACACCAATTGTGAAAACAGAACATAGATTCAATACCAGCTAAAGCTTCTCAGGGATTCATATCTCAGATAAAGAATGTGACTTATATTTGGTAGGACAGGTTTTCCGCTGTTGTAAATCAAAACATCAAAATGATTTACAGCATTTGATGATAAAGTGCAAACTGTGCATATTTTTTGTTTTACGGAATGATTTTGGAGCCTTATATTCCTGTGATTTGCATATGTTTAACTTTGGAATAACTTCAGTGAACGCTGAAGAATTTAATCATTGAGTGAGAGGTGTATTATCTCCAACGTCTACATTGCAAAGATGTGCATGCCAGGTTATGCCATGTTTCTTGCTGTCACTGTCAAATTTAAAACACAGCAGTCATATATTTCAGTTCATGATAGTCATGTTAAATTATAATAGTGTTAATCATGCAATAGATTTATGGCTAAATAACAATAATTCTGTCTTTTTAATGCTTTTCTAGAGAAAAACACTATTAAATTTAATTGATGATACTGAAATGTTGAGCATATTATTGAAAGTGACAGCATTTTTTCAAAGAGATAAGAGAAGCAGGTGAACATATTCTAAAAAATTTATTGAGATGTTATTTCTTTGGATAATTCAGCAGGGAATTGTCATCAGATTTGGAAAAGATTATAATGAGATATTTCCTTAATAACAATATGTTTAGAACTGGTGTTTCCCTGCAGAGTATTTTTTACAGCTACGATACCGCTTACAGCTAGCATTTCTGCTATTTTATTTCTGCTATTCTTATTTTCCAGAGCAGCATAGTCCAGCTGGTGACATGTAAAATGGATTTAGATTGCCAGATACTCCTGCCTGGCTCTTCACCCTCTCTGAGTAGTGGTTACTCAAGTAATTCAAGTAGTCCTAGCAAGCCATCCAGCTCTACATCAGCACTGCAGAGAGCAAGCCTCTGTAGCGTGTTTCTGTGGGAGGGCAGGCAGGAATGGGAGCATGTATTGTCCTACACCTCCATGTACTCCACCAGATAGACCTATTTCTAGAGCTGGCCAGCCCAAAGCGAAACATGTCAGCTAGGATGTAGCTCTGAAGCTGGTGAATTTGAGACTGTTAGGCTAGAAATTCAGTTCTCTTTAATATGTATAACTGAGAGCCTGGGAGGATATTCTGTGAAAGTTAATTTTAAAGATGGTTATGAATGACTGATATGAGAAATCAGACCCAATAAAAAGAAGAGGGAAAGTTGAAAATGGAAGTTATAGCTTCTTATTAGTCATTTGTCAAAAGCATTGGTCATCCCTTGTGTTAAGTGGTGACAACGATGTGGTGATTGAAATGACTCAGAGTTGACTCTTAGAAGACTACAGCCATCTGATCCATCTGTCCCTTCCTCTCAGCTGCTCAGAGGTGCTTCATGAAGAAGCAGTGAATTTGCCCATTCTACTCAAAATAGATCCCTGGGGGCTAGGGAAGAATAACAGGCTGTCAAGGCTGTCTTTCTATTGTATCTTCTCTCATGGAAGTAACTCCCTTAAGTGATTGGAGAAGGGACATTTCTGTGGGAGGAAATCTTTGCCAGCAGTTCTTTGTCTGCAGCACTTCAAGGAAATACTCACCCACTTATCAGCCACTAAGGGGCAGCTGATAACTTGAGAAAAATGAGCCTGAGTTGCTCATTCTTCCCCAGCAGGCAGCTTGAAGAAATCTCAATATCCCCAGGCATTTATGGCCAGTGGTATGGCCTAGGACGTTATTAGAAGCTATTAATTACCATAAGGTGAGGGTCTGTTTTCAAACGTGACTGGTAGGTCTTTCAAAACACCTGGAAGTGGAGCAGAAGGCAGAGGTGTACAGGTGTACGTCTTTCAACAAGTAAAGAGGAGGGGCAGGGATGCACATGGAGTTGAATCATATGTGCACTTCTTATAGTGGAAAAGAGACTGAGTAGAGTTTTTGGTCTTGCCACAGGCCTTCTGCCTTATGGTGCCTGCAGCTGCTTAGAGCCCATAAAATCACCTTCTGTGAATTACTGCACCTAGGACCTTCATGTGGAGCTCTTCTTGCTAGGTACGTGTTTCTTTTTATTTATCTATTTATTTCTGCTTCAGAAACTGAGGTCAGTGAAGAGCAGCTGCACTTTAATAGGCCTGAAGCATTCATGGTTGCTGTGGGGCTTTGACATGTGGCATCTCTTCAGGCAGTGAATAGAGAAGAGCACTCATCTGCATACTGGCATTTTCTGATTTGATCACATTTCCATCCTTCTTTTCTTCATACATATTTATACACTAGGTCAGAGTTACACATCCGATTGCTAACACAGTGTTGTAGGTTCTCACTATTGCATTTCTGTCCTCACATTCCCTCCCCAGCCTTCTCCTCTAACTGTTGCTGTAGGTGATTTTCATCAAGTACTGATTAATTTGTAGCATTCTCTGGGCTGAAGCTGGGCCTTTCAGCACGTTTTGGGGTGCTGGAGGAAAAACATGAACTTCATTTTGTGAGTTGATCTGTTTGCTAGAAGGACTGATGGTTTTGTTCCAATTGCCCAGTTGATTCCAGCAGAGGACAGTATGCATTCATACTTTTTGCAGTATGTTGATAAATGTCACTGGTCCTTACAAGAACACAAAATTTCCTGTTCTCTGTATTTAGAACTAGGCTGATTTTCTCATTATTGTCATTTAATTTCACGTTTTTTATACGTATTGAAATAATAATCTGGCATGGTAATCTTTTTTTAAAACACACAAGTAATACAAAACAAAATAACCAAACAGCAACAAAAACAAACAAACAAACAAACAAAAAGCCCCACGCACCAACAAGAATACCTCATATTGTGGAACAACATAAACTCACAACATAAAAATAAATTTCATAAAAGTACTGCAGCCATTAGTTCGGGAATGATGACAACTGAGCTCAAACTGTATATGAAATTACACTTTAAAGACCATGAGAGAATGGCTCTCACTGCAGCCCTTGGATGCTGCCTGTTCAATCTCTGTAACTGCCTGGGGAAAGTCTACAGTGCAGTCAGTGTAGCCAGGCAGATTCTCTTGTAAGATGTAACCTAGGGGATACAGCAAAGGGCAAAGAGTCCTGTTGGATGGTACTCTGGTTGACGCTGACATGGTTAGTCTAAAAGGGACTGCAAAGCAAGGAGAAAATGATTACTTTCATGAAATTAAAATAGATAATTTTTCCTCAGAAACTCTGCACTGGAAGAAATGAAAACACTGATGCCACTTAAGTCCTACCCTTTCTAGATCTTACTTGGAGGATATACTTTCTTGTTCTTCATTTGAAATGTCTCATGTTTAAATTCAATTTATGGATTTTATAGCATTGTATAATCACACTAATTCTCACAAACTTACAATCCAT
This sequence comes from Numida meleagris, assembly GCF_002078875.1. Taxonomy (NCBI): domain Eukaryota; kingdom Metazoa; phylum Chordata; class Aves; order Galliformes; family Numididae; genus Numida; species Numida meleagris. The sequence goes on along the minus strand of NW_018363728.1, from coordinate 746,405 downwards.
TTATATTTCACAAATGAAGAATCAGAAGTAAGAACTTATCACTATCTGACAGCTCACTTCAAACTCTTTTCAGAGCCAGGATATTAATGCAGATATTCTTTAATTCCTTCATCTTTGCTCATCATACATCTCCACTCCCTTTATTTTCTCTCTCATTTCTAGAGACTAAACAGTCTTTAAGACCTCAAAGATTTACGTACTTTTAAATACTTAAATATTTTGAATCAGACATAATGAAAAAAATAACGTGATAGTAGAAAAGAGGTCTTCTCCCTGCCCACTAAATCTGGCAAATGTTTCAGTCATTTTAATGACTTAAAGGCTTAAAAATTACTCATCTAATCTATTTTAGGTTTTTTAGTAAGACAGAAGAAGCTAAGAGAATCTGTAAGAAATGAGATCATTTCCTAGTTTCAAACCTCCTGTTTCTGAGTTGCTCTATTGACTCTGCTTCAGATTTCTGGAGGAAAGTTTTATTCATTACATAAGCCAAAATTTCAGATAGATAGATTTTGTTTAAGGAGACCTTATTTATAGCTGTATTACAAGGGGGCTAGAATGATGCACTTATGAAGAATACTCATCAAAATATTAAAAAACAGCCAACTTCTTTACAAAGTAATAAAATGTATATTCTCTCTTTCTCTCTCCTTATTTTAATTTTCTTTTTCCCTAACCAGTACAATTCTCCTGATTCCAGTGGAGTTATACTAGTTTATATTTACATTTAAATAGAAGGAACTAGACCTCTTTTTCCTCTTCCTAATTCTAGATTCTTTATTTTCTAATTCTTGATTCTCACATTATTTTTTAATATGGATTGAGTATGAAGGAGTTCTGTTACAGTACTTGAGAAATTCTGACCAATCTCTGCCATTTGTCTGGAGCTTGTTGAGTACAGCTCTGCAATGTCAAACATCTTTGATTTGATTTGGACTGGACCAGATGTCAACAAATTGGAATTTAATGTTGTTGAGACAGATGACAATGTAGGAAGCATAAAGAGATTAATTACAAATTAGAATTAAAGAAAACATTCAGATGCAGATGTGCAATTTTTATTCACCACAGCTTAGATCAATCAGAAAAAAAAATCAGAAATCCTATTTTTCTCATTCCTTGCAACAAAGTTAACTGGAATAGTGCTTGAGCATGTACTAAATTCCAGGGTGTTTATAAAACTTGTCTACATGACATAGGAAGTAAAACATCCTCCTTTGGTAAAATTGATTTGTTCAAAGGATTTTCCAGTTGAAAACCATGATTTTGCTTATTTTCTTTAAGGACCAAAAGCTTATTGTGGTGTTTGGATGAATATAAACACAGCTTCAGGGAGGTGGACATATATCTTTCAAGTGGTAGAGCAAATCCGTTATTTTCCTCAGAACAAAATCTCTGGGACATTCAAAATACTGAAAGGAACAAATGTTAAATTTCAGAATTAGAGTTGTTCATTCAGATATTATTTTCTTCTGTGATTGACTTAAATACATATTATACTAGTACATCCTATACAGCAGACTACTATTACAAAGGAATATACATATTCCAAACCGGAGCATTCGTTGATAACAATCACAGCTAAAAATGATGCATTCTTGCAAAGAACATAGGATAAAATTATATGAACAACATTCCTTCTACTGTAGAAGTCATCACTGATTGTAAAATGCAATGTAAGTCTTTACTGCTTTACTCAAAAATAAATACACTTTCCTGACAGATGCATGGCTTCCTTAGAGCATCCTGTAATTATTGGCAACGAACAGTTACCTTGTGATAATGTGAACTTCCTTTAGGAAATTCCTCTTTGCCCCTTTATGCCTTTCAATTTTGCTGAGGTTCAGAAAACGAAATTTACCAAATCATCCGATATATGTCCATCACCATAGTATCTGAATATTTCTTTAATTATTAAAGCTTTATTGTGGAGCACTAATATATGACAGGAAGAAAACAAGTTATTTGTATTATCCAGCTTTAATCTTCAAACGGAACACTAAAAAAGGCTAAATAGAATCATAGAATCATAGAATTAGCTAGGTTGGAAAAGACCTACAAGATCACCTAGTCCAACCATCCACCTACCACCAACATAACCCCACTAAACCATGTCTCTCAACGCTATATCTAAACGTTTCTTGAACACCTCCAGGGACGGTG